>NC_141535.1:219552500-219852500 GCF_021556685.1 Rattus norvegicus | reverse complement strand
GTCTGCACTAAGCTATGGGTAGAGAGATATAAATTTAGAGGACAGATCAATACTATGTCTGTCTAGCAAAATAATAGTGATAACTTCACTCACTTGGAGCCTGTAAGTTTGTCCCCTCAGACTGGGAGCTTTATTCCTTTCCCTTTCCTTCTGCTGGTCAGAATGCAAGAAAAGGCCAGAGCCAGAGCATATGGGACGAAGGCAAGGGTGCAAGGATCCTGGCTTCTTGGCACCCCGGGATTCTCACACTCGTGGGACTGCTTACATTACCACATGGAGGGAGCAAAGCTTCATTCGTTCTTACTTGTAGTCTGTCTGTCTCTACAGATAGGCTCAGGGATGGACTCTTGTTGGTGCCATCCTCAAGCTTTAGGAACAGTGCCTTTGGGATAACGCAACTCACTCCATCCTCACCATGAGGTACTTCCAACTGAGGACTACTCTCATTTTTCAATTTCATTTTTATTCAGCCTGAGACCTAACACAGGAAAAAAAACCCTCTCAGTCTAGACACTGAGTGGAGTGTGGGAGGCATTGAAAACCAGATTTCCATTCATCATCTAGAGATGATGCAATGAAACGCATCTGATCTCTCTAACTCAGTGGCTGTCTTGGTGTTTATGTTTGAATGCAGAGTGTCATTCATGTCTTGAAGCGAGAGTACCAGTTGGGAGTCTGAGAACTGGAGCACTAATAATCCTGGGCATGCTATTTCTAGTGTGGCTCAGTTCCCTAGTCAGATTGGGATTTGCATATTCCCTCCACTGTTCCCAGCCCAGTGCCTCCAAGCAAAACAACAGCAACAACAACAATAACAACAACAGCAACAACAACAGCAACAACAGCCAACCAAGCAAACCAGTAGTTAGTCCGTCCGTCCATCCATCCTTCCTCTCTCTCATGAATGTGTGTGCATGGGTGTGTTTATGTCAACATGTGTGTGTCCTCCTATGTGTGTATTTGTGCGTGTGGTATACACAGCTATGCACATATGTGGAGGCCAGAGACTATTATCATATGTCATCCTCTATTATCTTTTGCTTTATATTTTTTTAAACACAGGATCTCTCAATGAATCTAGAGCTCATGGATTGGCTAGACTGGCTGATCACCGAGTCCCCAGGATCTTCTTGTCTACTCACACTGTGCTACCTGGCTTTAAAAATATACAGACTGCTTAGGACAATTTTTTGAGGATTTCCTACATGTATTCAATGTACTTTGCTCATACTCATCTCTACTCCTCTGCTTAACTCCTCCGAGATCCACCCTCCGTCCCTTCCTAATTTCGTGTCTTTTTTTATTAATAACCTGTTTGTAGAGAGAATCTCTTATAAATATCACCTGTCAATAAAAAAGCCAATGGCCAATGAGTTGAGGAAGAAAATAGAAGGTGGGACATTGGCAGGAAAGAGAGGATTCTGGGAAATGGTATGAGATAAAGGGGAGACTCAAGGAGAGGCAGGAGAGACAAAATGGGACACAGACTGAGAAGACAGATGTAAAACCATCAGGGAGATGCTGAGCGGACACTAAGGGCTGAGACTGAAGGAGAGGTCGTTAACTACTTGGTAAACATGGAATAGCTTAAATGGGTTGAATAGGTTACCAGATCGTCAGGGAATGAGCCAAAGCTTATGGTGTAGGCATTTAATAATAACTCATTAGTCTTAGAGTGGTTATTGTTGGGAACTAAGGGAACAGAAGGTACAAGAGATTTTAAAATTATTTTTACACCCATTGATTCTAGCTTGTGCTGCCAATGTACTAAGGAGCACAAGGACATCTTTTGGAGCCCGGTTCTCTACCAGGGGCCATACCTCTAAGGAAAACCAACTTTCCTCCTCCAAGGAGCTATCAACTCCAATAGCTCCCCAGCTATTGGACCATCCTTTCCCTCACGAACCACCACCTCTCCTGCAAGTCCACACCACAAACGCTGACTGGCAACCATAGCTTCTTGGAGTCCATGAGGGCAGAACGCCTGTTGTGTCCAGAGGACACTGTTTCAATCCAGGCCTTCCCAGTCTTTGGCTCTTACCGTCTTACTATGCTTGCTTCCGTGTTAGTTCTCGTCTTGTGGGTGTGGGTGTAATGAGTCCTCAGTGATGAATGAGCTCTCTGCACACACTGACTCTCTGCGCTGTGAGTTTCTGTGTTGACTACTATCCATTGCGCAAAGAAACTTCCTTGATGAGGTCTGAGAACTGTACTAATCTAGGGTAGAGAGCCAGGAATTGAAAAGGCATCTTGATACTGTGTCCATTTAACAAAGTAACAGAAATAGGTTCACTCACCTGGAGTCCATAAACTCCCATCCATGGGTCCTTGGCCAGGTCTACAGTACCAGATATGTGTTTCCTTCTACGGAATGGGTCTTAAATCCAACCAGTCAGTACTCAGTTACCCTCATAACACTGGAGTCACTATTATACCATGGGCACATCTTGCCATGCCGCATCCAGCATTTTAGGTGGGTGCTTGGGATTTGAACTCAGGTCCTTATGCTTTCACAGCAAACACTTTACCTGCTGAGCCATCTCCCAGGACCCTCTAGTTGCCTTCTTTAAGTGAGAAGAGAAGCCCTTGGAGGTTACTGAGCTGGGTAACCATTGAGGCCAGCATGGTGCTGAGTTAGGAATCGTCTGCATGGGTGTGCTCCAGCTGTCTTCTGGTGAGAAGGACTGTTAATTCCCAGTCTCCCCTATGGGCTTGGATCCCATGTCTGCTAAGGAGCACGAGGACATCCACCATTTACATTTGCTTGTTCCCTAGGTTCCCACTCCTGTCTTCCCTTTTAACTACCTATTCATGCAGATGATTTCTAGATTTTCTTTCTACAAAAGATGATGTTACGGACATTTAAGAAGCAGCACAAATGCTTATCCAATAGCACGTAAGAACATTGCATAAATTCCGAATGCAAGTATAGTTACCTTTCTTTAAAGGGAAGCTTAAACTGGCTTTGGGAGAAAGGAGTTAGCTGGTCTTTCATTTCCTTTTCTCAAGACTTACATCTGGCATTGCCATCTTGAGTTTACGTAAAGAGGGAAAGAGACCAACATCTTGGTGACTTTTAAACCGTGGTGAAAGATTGAGGGGACGAATGAATGGTGGTAAATTGCTTCTCTGAGACAGTCATCCTGTTAGTGGTAAAATTCAGATTAGTGTTTTTACTGACTGGCAGGCGAATGGTCCTTTGTCAGTATTTACCAGAACATTAAAACTGTAGAGTAGATGTACAGGGGTGGCAGAAAAGCCAGGGACAGAAGGAACTACCACTCGCGTAGAGATACAGCCTGAAAACCGGAAGTAGAAGAGCGGTGTAAGAGCCAGAGGCAAGGCTGGTACCAAGTCACGCCAGCTTTCGAGGCTCTGGAAAATATCTTGTTCAGAACTGTACACTTCAGGCTCCCTAAATAAATCACTGGGAATTATTTATTCCTGCTGTGTTCTCTAGGCTACTTCCGCCCCACCCCCGGCTTCATCTTACAAGAAGAGTGTGTTCCTTAGAGCTGGGTGTCCGTAACGTTCCCCCTTTCCAAATGTCTTAGTAAGTCGTATCTGTGTCGCATCACTGGTTTTTCTTTGCTCAAGCTGGACAAACCCACCCGAGTGTGCCTCATCTATGACACATTGCTTTTTGATAGCGGTATGGAGTAATTTCTTTCTTTTTTCTTTTTCAGAAGCCACCATTATTTGATGTTTCTTAGCTACGAGTTGAGGTTTAGCTGTTTAGATTTTTAGACACCAAGCCCCTAAATGAAAATGGTTCCAAATTAGGGATCTTGTCAGGTACTGCAAAGTAAACAGTCAGAGGAGGAAGCTCTACCGTGTGCTGTGCTGAAGGAAAAGCCCCGTTTTGCTGCCTTCGTTCTGAGAGTCCCTCCTCCCTACTCCAGTGTTGCCAGATTGGGAAACACAGGAGCAAGATTCATCATTAGTGAAAACACACCTTTTGCCTATGCCCCTGGCCTGAGAAAAATGAAAAAAAAATATATATACCATTTATCTAACTGCAGGCTTGGCTTTCCCCTCCCATTAATATACCATCCCCACTTTTTCCCCTGGTGCCCTTTGATGAGCTGATATGCTCCAATCATATCTAGTCAACCTTGCTCCTCCTCTTCCTGTCCTATTTCAGTGTCTAGGGCGCATCCTTCAGGATTAAGTATCCTCATCCCACTTGCCATTCATTTTCTTTATATCGTATTGGTTTTAAACCAATCTCAACGAGCAACTCAGCAGGCAGGGTCTCACACAAACCTCCCAGAATAGGCTAAGAAAGTTTTTTTTTTTGTTTTTGTTTTTGTTTTTTTTTTGTTTCTGGTATTTGGGTTTTCCAGTAGTTGGTTATCTCAGGTAGCTAAAATTTAGCCTTTATTCTAAAAATGGCATCAGACTCCCCCCACCCCCGCCCTTATCCCTTTATTTTCCTTTTGTTTTTTTCTTCTCTTTTCTTAACCTAACTACGCCTATCTTCCAGAGTCACACTCCTTGGATTAAGAGCTTTGAATACTAGTGATGAGCAGAAATCCCAGCTCTGGGGAGCTCCGGGTTACCTGTAGACTGCTGATTTTATTTTTGCAGTGAAGCAGGTATCCTCAGAGAAGATTCTGGATGGTGTTCGTGAAGGAGGAGCAGGGAAAGATGAATTTGTAAGGAATCTTAATTCCGATTTGATGAGGCATGGTGGGAATTATATTTGTATGCAGAAAGCAACAGATTAAAAAAAATAAAAAGATTGGATTTGGGAAATGCAAGCTGGATAAACATGGGAGCTGGCGGCAGGTGGGCTGAGAAGGTCTGGATGGCCTGAAAATGAAATTAAATCTTTAGACCCTCTAGAGGCCCTAGGGTCTCGCGAGCACAGGAATAAGGGGGCGGGAGTTAAAGGGAGGACCACAGAAAGAGAAGGAATATGGAGGAAGAATTAAAAACCTGCAACACTCCAGGCAAGAATATCCAAAAGCCTCTGTAGAGGACGGTAGAAGGCAGAAGACGAAAGGAAGCAAGGGCCCAGGACCATTTGGATGGCTTTATGGAGTTGGGAGGTGGGCGGAGCCTTCCAGCCCAGGAAGTTTTCTCTCTGTGATAGGATGCTCTCCACTGAGGCAGGTAGACGTGGAAATGGAGGGTTTATGAAGGGATGATGGTGACATCATTGCAGTACCCATCCATCTTGTCAGGGGAAGCTGATTTCCGAGAAAATCAAGGAAAGAAGTCAATTAGCGTAACTATTCTGATATAAGGGAGAAACCTCAAAATTCCCATGGAAAAGCTGGTCAGAGATTTAAAAACAAACAAACAAAAAAACCAAGAGGCATACCACCCACAAACTGATTTATTAATAAACATACACACATCGCTAGTGTTTTGTAACACTGATTGCCTGAGATAAAAATAGCAGAACTTATGAATTTTCATCAGCAATGTTCTAAGTTTTGAGAACTTAGGTAACTTCACGCCTTCCTCCTCGAAGTAAGCTGTTGACTTGTTTCCCTCATGTGGCTTCGATGGCCAGCAAACAGCTCCACCATATAGCCCTTAATCTTCAATCGGGTGGTTAAGAGAGGTCATCTTTTACAAGATCTTGTGTGACTACGGAGACTGCAGACCCCTGGCTAGTCACGGTGGTGGCAGTGATGCAGACCTTACCTTCATGAAAAGCTCCCGAGAACCAGGGCACCACACCACTGGGGCTACATTCAGGCTCCACCAAACACCCGACTAATTTGATGACTTTCTAGAGCACCGCTAGGCTCACCAAGGTTCTAGACTCCTGCTGCCTCAGCCGCCCTCAACGACCCCCGTCACCCGCTCCCCGGCCCCGCCCCCAGCTTATCTGCATGTGCGGAGTTCCGGTTGAGAGAGTTTCCCTGAACCGGATGAAAACACACCGACTCTGGTATGAATAGGACCGTATGTACAATGCTGACTTTCATAACGGCTTTTCCCGTTAAATCTCCAAATTATCCAATATTTTTGTTCTCATTCTTACCAAAGAAAAGCGTCTATAGACTACATCCTTTTTCTTTTTTAAAATTTCAAACTGTTAAATAACAATAGTAACATGGGCGGTATTAAAAATTTCTGAAATGTTCAATTCCTCGGGGAGTGTATCATAGTATTAAGAATTATTGATCATAGGGTTGGGGATTTAGCTCAGTGGTAAGAACGCTTGCCTAGGAAGCGCAAGGCACTGGGTTCGGTCCCCAGCTCCGAAAAAAAGAACCAAAAAAAAAAAAAAGAATTATTGGTCATTTTAATTAATCCACAACTAATCCACAAGTATAAAAAATAAGAAGTAAAAGTTTGCTTGCACATCCAATGAAAGCATATCTACCTGAACTATGATTTGAATATCATGAAGTGAGGTCAAGTTTCCAAAATTTATGCTCCTGGAATTTTGTGTGGCTGAGGAGCTCTCTGTTCATTGGCCATTAATATGAATTAAACGTTACTTCATCATGAAATTGCTAACGATACTTTTTTGGCGAACAGAATGCAGGTTTATTTCTTAGGCTATGCTATTAATTTTGTGCCACCACAGAAGGTAGCCTCGCTTTATTTTTGAGATTGTTTTATTTTCCCTGGACATTTGGGATGGATAGCTCAGCATAACAAATTATTCTATATGCTCTAGTTTCAAGAGCTTAAAGTGGAATCCAAGTTTTAGCATCAGGAACCAATTAAATGATAGTTAGATCTGACTGAAAAATTAATGGCTCAGAACAGAAACTGTGTGTAGCATTTTTTTTCCCAGTGCGTTTTCCCCCCCTTTGAGTTTCTGTTTTAAATAAAAATCTGGATAGTTACCAGTAAAATACAAAGCATCATTTTTTTTAAAGACTCTTTGAGTTCAAATGGAGCCCCACCCTGACTTGAAAGACTCTTAAGGATGACTGCGCCCATAGACTGCTGCTAGGCACCGGATGTTTTATCAGCTTTCACCAGGATGTTAAGGCTTTGGCTACAGAAACACAGCACTCTAGTGCAACGAAGGTTTGAAATGCTACCGTGCCTTTTCCTGCTGAGTGTGCTGTGTGTTTAAATAAACCCTGAAATGAGGGTCCTTTTCCGGTTTCAGCGTATATTAGTGGCAAGAGGGTCTGATTTTTCCTTTAGAAATCAATCAGATTCACGGATATTTTGGACTAAGGATATACAAATTTGCAGAAAAAAGATGGCTGATGGTCAGCTTGCTGACTGGAACCTGGTTAGTGTGCACTGACGGAGCCTGGTGGCCTTAGGTGGTGCACCAGCGCCTAAGGTGTGCTGGTCCACTAGGGTTCAGACGTGCACATCTGGCTGCTGTTTCAAGCTCTCTCCACAACCAGCTAACGTAGTACCTTTAATCTAGCTCTAACCCAGACCTATCAGTGGTCACTTAGCTTGCAGTACATCTTCTGTCTGTCGCTTTGCCAAAAAAGATTTCATGGGTAGCAATATCAGAAGCATTTCTTGTAATTAAATTATTGTCGCTTTCCTGGAAAAATCCCCTTATGTTTGCGAAGACCAAGTGTGCGCTCATTTCCCCATGCCCTGCTTGGCTTGCACTCTGTGAAGCCCCCTTTTGGCTGTGAGTCTTTCTCCCCTAATGGCCTCCACACCGCAGTTCATTCTGGTTGGGTTTCTCCAGCCATCATTTTCCAGAGACAGTTGAAATCCCTAAATGACGACAGAAGTCATTTGATCTTGAGGGGGCAAGAAATAAAAAGAGAAATAGGAATTTCTCTTGGACCCTTTCTATGGATTCCTAAGAGAAGTTGTGAGATAAGAATAAAGGCTATGTCTCCATACTGGAGCATACCTTCCTAACCTTCTCTCCAAGGAGCTAAGGGAATGCATTTGCTGTAAGGAAAGGACTTGCTCCTTCCTTCTCAGCCATACACATGTTCCCTTCTTCTGCACAGGCTTGTGACTTGTGCTCACATGTTTGTCTATGCCTTCTTCATTTGTGTAGGGCCTGTGGCACTGGATCTTTGTGGCCCAGTGACTACTCCCCACAGTAGGTGCTCACTGTGTGCTTGCTTTGACTGGGTGGACATTCGTCATCATGGCCCTTGACTCCTGTGCCGTGAGAGCCACTCCTCCTTCTTCCTCAGCTCTGCTTGGGCTTGGGAAAGCCGACTTCAGTTGTCTGAGTTTCTCAGGCTCCCATGTCACAATATCTCTTCTGGTTTGGACAACAGAAGACAGCGTTGGGAGACGGTAGGGTAGTGGAAAGGAATGGTATCACCTATATAAATTCTTTATAAATTTCGTTTTAATTACACACATGGCGCTCAGAAAGATATTATGATACAAAGTTGGAATTATAAGTCTTAACCCTTAAAGATGCCTAATGAAGAAGGGATTGCAGCACGGCATGGTTGTACATGGTTATAATCCCAGAACGCGAGACGCTGAGGCAGGGCAGAACAATTGTGAACTTAAGCTCAGTCTGAGCTATGTAGTGACGCCCTGTCTGAGAAAGAAAAAGAGAGGCAGAAAAAAATGAGGAATTGCATTATCCTTCAGAAGCATATATGATGGGCAAAGGTCTTTGCTCATATGATAAAATCTCCAAAGGGCAGAGAAATAGGCTCTCTCTCTGTCTCTCTGTCTCTGTCTATCTTTGTCTCTGTCTGTCTGTCTGTCTGCCTCTCTCTGTGTGTATGTCTTTTGTTTCTACTTCCTAGAAATACCTGATCCATGTATGTTGCCATGGTTTTCTAACCGTCCTCCTAATTAGAACTATGGCAGGAGACAGCCATCATATCCTTCTACCATGGAAGTCATTGGCAGAGTGGGCGCTGCCCGTGGGTTCCCACCATGGTTGAGAGCAACTCACACCGACATAGAAAAGGCGGTTCTGACCAAGATAGTGTGTGACTGCTTTCTGAAGATAGGAAAGCAATGCTTTGTGGGTTGTTTAATTTCTTTCCTACAATACTTGGAGAGCAAAAAACGAAGTGGGCGAATACTGTTAGACAGCATCCCAAATTCTATAACTTTAAAATTTATTTTTTATGAAGACTTCGGATTAATTAAAATTTATTTGGATCTATTTTTCTCTTTTCTCAGCTTTGTGGCCCATCTCTATATTTTGTTGAAAGCTGAGAGGGACACGAAGCACAGCTTGCGTCCGGTTATGAGCAGTGGGTTCTCTTCCAAATAAGCTTGAACTTCACACGGACAGATCACCAACAAAGAGCTTTTGACTGTCGAATAGGTTGACTTCAGATTTATAAGTGAATTTGAGTTAGCAGGACCCTCAGTTCCTGTTTTCTCCTGTGCTTCAGCTCTGCAGTCCTGCAGCACTCAGACATCCCTGGCCACCAGGGAACTGTTCTAACGTATTGGCGTGCACAGTTAACGAAATAAGACATTTTGTAGCTAGTCTGATCTTGAGCATGATAGTTCTGTGTTTAGTCAGGGAAGTCAAATAAAACTTCTTTTCTGGGGAGGACACACATCTCTGCAATATACACTACCATATTATTTCACAGTAGGTAGTTGGGCCTCTCATTACAGTTTTAAATCTAGACCATCATCTCGGCGTGCAGGGAACACTTAGGGTTAAAATTTCCCATGACTTTCCATGCTATAGACTTCCATTAGGTATTCTGTTCTCACTCGATAAAAGCTCTTGGTTCCAAATAGTTGCCATTCTATCGTAATGAGCTTCCGTATCCACCGGACTTTGTCTGGAATTTGGAGGGTGGGTTGGCTGGGAGCTACTCAGCACCTCCTTAGCTTTCTCTTGAGATTCTAATCACTCATCTGCTAATCATTGCCTCACGTGCTCATCTCATCCTTTTCCTTAGATTCTGAAAAAAAAATGGCCAAAGGTAAAGGTTTTCGAAAAACGAGGAAACACCTGAAAGTGTTCTGTTTCCAAACTCAAAGATCCAAAGAGGACGAGATAATGCAAACTTTTGTCTTCGCTTCACCTGGTAATAACCAGATCAGCTGAAATCGGGTATTCCAGGCTTCATCCGGAAGCACATTTCTACGGTTGAGTCTTAAGCCCCTGAAAAATGGGGTTTATGAGGAAAATGTAGAAAGACCCTCAAATTTAGGACAAGGCACAACCATAATTTTACAGGCATTAGACTCCTGAAATAACTTTGTATGAAGATTACACTGGGATTTGTCCCCCATTTTGTAGAAAATGCTTAATGGTGAACTATATTTTATGCACACAAAAAGACTTATTTCATAAGACAAGGGGCTCAAGGACTTTCATTCCAATATTCAACAATACTATTACTAAAGGGCTCTTTCCTTCTACTCTGATAATTGAGTGATCTTAAGTGATATTTAAAAGAAAATACCACTCCAGTGAACTTACCTGTACAGACAATATGTGACAGAAGAGTCGAGAATTTTAAGTGCAATGTATTCCGTCCATGTATTTGGTAGGCCGTGAAACAGAATTGATGGATTGTGATAACATCTTAAATATTCTGCTCTGTACCCACCAGGGAAATGAGTTTTTATTTTTGTTTGTATGAAGCAATAGCTGAAGCACTAACATTTGAGTGTGCAGTAGAATATTGTGTCTAAAGTAAAATCTCTAATTCTGGGCACTTCTTGTCTTTTTCCTTTCCCATTTCTTTTAGACTAAAAAAGGAAGCACACTGCTCAAAATCCAACATATAAGAATGTCCACATTCACCGACTGCATTTTGGTGATTTTGGCTTTTTCATTTTTAAGGAAGGGAAGTATTAAGTCCTAACCTTAGTTTAAAAATTAATTCTTCACATATGAGATATTCAAGTATAGTTTCTATAAAATATAAAGGCATATCTTTTAAAATACTTGAATCATTTTTAACTGATAAAATGCATTAGTTTTGCATAAATACTTGTATTTCTAGTGCTTTTAATTGACAAGGTGCATATAATTTATTCCGGATAAATAGTCATAGCATTTTCAAGTATGTATGCATTGTTGAATGGGGATCAAAATTAGCAGAAGCTGTGGTAATCTGGAATAAGCTTATGATTGGCATGTGAAGGGGAGGGACCATCTTCACTACAGGTCCTGGAAGACTCAAGTTAATGTCAGAATTGAATAGAACTTTTGGGCATCCACTTGTCCTCAAAGACCGCAGGATGGTTTTGTGTGGTTGAAAAATGTATACATTCTCAGGGTCAGAAATGCTGAGAGAACAAAGAAGAACAGACAAACACCGTTGCCCCTCTCTATACAAATTGTCCAACTTTTGTGGAAGTGTACATGAATGTTAATAAAGCTTATGATTCTACAGTGTCGTACACTTTTAAAATACACCCCTTAACTGGTTGGTTTGGTTATTATTCTGTTAATCTCTTGACAATACTGCTTTGGTTTTTTTTTAAATTTTTATTTAACATTTTTATTAGATGTATTCATTTTGTTTTATGTGAGTGTTTTACTTGTATGTATATATGTGTACCCCATGCCTGCATGGTGCCTGCAGAGGCCAGAAGGGAGGACAGATCTCCTGGAACTGGAGTGAGGGATGATTGCAAACCATCACATGATGGCTGGAACCGAACCTGGGTCCTCTGCAAGAGCAGCAAGTGCTCTTACCCACTGAGCCATCTCTCCAGCCTCTAGTCTCTAACTTTTGTTCTCCTGCCTCAGCCTCTTGAGGACTGGCATCACTTTTATGGGTCCGTATGCCTGGCTCTTGTGTCGTTGTAGTAATTTTCTTTCCACTTTGAGACATGTCTAGTTTGTGTAAGACACATTGTCTTTATGGAGTCATGAGTTTGAAATCTGGAGTTCTGCCTCTGCCTCCAGAGCTCTGAGATCATAGGTGTGTACCATCATGAGCGGCTTTATTGTTATTAATTATTGTTATTTTAAAAACTAAAACATTAGTAGAGATGGAAGTTAACAGAATTTACTCCTGAAAGTATCTATCCTGGCAAGGTTGTTGTAATGGGTCCAGTCAGAAGTGTCTATTTCTCTGGTCACCATGGGAGTATGAACAAATGATCCTTTGAGACATGTTTTGTCCTTATCTCTGGAACCTGTAAGTATTAAAATTTTGGAAAACCAGAGTTTTGGTTTTGTGACCAAGAGATTATCACAGGTTATCTGAATGTTCTCACAAGTGTGACAGATTCGACACACAGAGGCTGTTCAAACGTTGACCTTCACAAGCTCCATTGTAATACTCTTCCATTAGAGCTGAAGAGCTTCAAGTCTGTACTACAGCGATTTTTGCACAGTCCTGTTTACTATGATCCTGTTAAGGATCAAGATATCAGCATAGGTACCCACCAAATGGATAAACTGATAAAGAAATAATATTGTACATACACATTATGGAGTATTATTTAACCTTAAAGAAAGAGAAACCATGTCTTTTGCAACACATTGAACAAAGTAAGCTGACACAGACAAAGACCATATGATTCTCCTCATGTGTGGAATGTAAAATGGGCAATATGAAAATCAAATGGGATTCTTAGAGAAGAGGAAGGGAACAGAGACACAAGGAAGAGTAACTGCGATAAGTATGGTCCAAGTGTATTATATACATGTGTGAAAATGATGAGGTGAAACACATTGTTTTGCGTAATTAAATTAATTAAAAAGAACCAATCAATTAAAAGGAAACTTCCAGGTCCTCTGCATATATTCTGGCTTTTTGAGTTAGTATTTTGATGGGACTTTTGAGTGTGGGAATGAGTGGGTCTCTCTGATTCTTGTGCCTGCTCTTGGGGCTCTTTTCTTTCTCTTGGTTTGCTTTGCCCAACTCCAATGTGATAGTTTTCTTCTATCTTACAGTTGACTTTGTTATGCTTCGCTGCTATCTCTCCGAGGCCTGCTCTTTTTCTAAGGCGAAACAGAAAAGGAGTCGGGATGGGAAGGGAGGTGGAGGGAAGGGAAACTACAGCCAGGATTTAGTGTCTGAGAAAAGAATCTATTTCTAATCAAAGGGGGGAAAGAACCTTGATAAAAAGGCCTAGGATAAAGAGACTTAGGTATGCATTGGAGAGCCAGACTCTTCAGAGGAACGATTACAGAAGAGGCAGTTAATAGAGTCCCAGGGTAGGGTGGGGTGGGGTTCTTGGGGGTGGAGCTAACTCTGCTGACAACCAGCTTCATCCCTGGGTGGGAGGAACTGACTGGTTCAGGTGCCATGGCAAAAGAGTAAGTTTCCATTGCAATGTCACTGTGCATATTTCTCACAGTGACCTTAGGAGATGAACACATTGATAGACATCTTGTGCCAACAGTGGGATTTTAACTTGTTCTTAGCTCACAATTAGAAATGCCATTTGACAAATCTCAGGTGAAGGGAGTTTTTTCGATATCTACATCTCCAATGGTCACTTTTACCTTTTTGACTTTATTTTACCTTTTGGGTAATAAAGCAAAAAAAAATCCAAGGATGAAGGCTCATGATATAATCCATAAACATGTGTTGCTGAGGCAGCAGCATCACTTGGAGTTCAAGGCCAGATTGGACTATATGGACTATATTTAGAAAGGAAGGAAGAAAGGAAGAAGAAAAGAGAGAGAGAGAAAGAAAGAAAGAAATGAAGGAAGGAGGAAAGAAAGAGAGAAAGAAAGGAAGAAGGAAAGAAGGGAAGGAAGGTAGAATAAAAGAAAGAAAAAGAAAGGAAGGAAGAATGAAGGAAAGAGAGAAAGAAAGAAAAAAGAAAGAAGGAAAGAAGGAAAGAAAGAAAGACAATGCTTGCTTGGGATTCATCAGACATATTCAGAGTCCTTCAAGAATAATGAGTTTGGGCAGTATTTGGAATCTTCTCAGGGGTCCTGATGCATGTTCGTGACAATGGTACATTGTAGATTTCAGTTGTCAAATAAAGGTGACTTATAGGGCTTCACCTATCCATGGCTGACTTCCAGACAAGGTGATGTTCCTTCTGGACTCCCAGGTCTTGGACACCACACATGTATGTTGAGCCTTGTCCCCAGTCCAGCTGCTTTCGTGTCAGTTCACGAGATCTATTTATGGAGACATGGAACCAAATATTGGATTTTGCAGCCAGTACACTGAGAAGAAAAGAATGGCTCAGTGGGTAAAGGGGCTTGCCGCCAAGGCTGATGACTTGAATCCAATCCCTGGGATTCACAGGGTAGAAGGTGAGAACTGACTCCTGACAGTCTGCTTTGATGTCAGCAGGCATTATCATGTCATGCATGCGCCCCTACAAACAGCAAACAAACTGACAAATAAGTGAACTCAATTAAAAAACCACAAACGAAGAATGAATAGAACTCCCCACAAACAGCCCAACAAGATGGTGGATTTTCTTCATGTCCATCCTTCCCAACCATTTGTGGTATTCTGTCTCCCTGCAACATAACTTCCCTTCTCTTTCCTGCCATAGTTTGCCCATAGAAATTACTGCCTTCTGTCATACCATGTCATTAATTTTCATTGTACCCTTTAAAAATATCAGTTTCCTCTAAGTAGAATGTAAGATGGTAGGATCTTTCTCTTGCTTAATGGTGTATTTCAAATCCTTGACTATCTGGGACATATGGACCTTCAGTAAACATTTGCGGGAGGAAAGATGGACTCAGAGTGTGAAGGGGTTAATAGTTTCCTCTCATAGTTCTAATTAGTTATGATAAGTGCTTATCTCTTTGAAGAATTCTAAGACAAACAGATTTTTAGAAATGATCCATTTTAGAATTAAAATGCTTTCCCTGCTTCTGGCATTGCTCAAAAAACTAAACACTTAGCAAAGCCTGTGCTACCCATGGAGCAGCCCTGTCTGAAGCTGTCCATCGCTCTTATTCAATTCCTTGTCCTTCTTCAGTGAGCCATAGCCCTTCTTGCATGTTGCCCCACTGGCAAGAGTCTTACCTTATTCTTTTTGCCTTTGTCTGAGGTGGCCTCACTCCCAACCCTAACTTCTTTATTGAGTGGCTTTTAATAGCCCTTGGTTTTAGACCAGTTATCTTTTCTTCAGGGAAGAGTGCCAGGGTCACTGAGTCAGGGTGTTGTTTCTTCCCCATGATTGGTTTGAATTTGCATCTCCAGGGACACTGGACATGTCTGGATATGATTGCGCTGGCCACACAATACAGGGGAGAGGTCTTACTTCTGGATTTGGTGTGAAGAGGTAAGGATACTTACTATTCTATGGTGCGCGAGACAGGCCCCACAATGGAAAACCCCACAATGGGTTGCAAGGGACAACGTGCCAAGCCCGGCATGGACAGCTCTCTAGAGGTAAAGCAGCCCTGCCCTAACCCTGCCCTTGTCACCCTTGGCACTATACGCATCCATGTCACTCACCGAGGACAACATCACTTATTTCCTTCTTTTTTGAGCAAACAGCGTCTCCTTATTAGGATGAAATAGCAAGTGCCACCGTAGGTAGCATGGTTTGGAGGTCACTGTCACTTGTTTTCTTCCTGGCTGTCTTTCTACTCGACTGGCATGGAAGCCTCTGGAATGAAAGGTCTCTCTTTGTCTTATTCACACCACATCTGAAATGCCTGTTCTGGAACTTGGACACACACCCCAGTCACCGTGTACTCACACCTCCACCCACCTTATTTCTATCTCTCAGTTGTCAATCTATTTTGTCCCAAAATTTCACGTATTTTTTTTTCTTTTTACTATACTCTAGGCTGATGGCATCCACGAATGCTAAAAACCATCAAGTCTGTGGGGAGGCGACGTGGGCTCAGTCCCGTGTTTGGTGCTTGTTCATCCTCACAGAGTTTGTTTAGAGACGTTACTTTCATCTTTGAGTCCTCGAGCTTCCAAGCCCATAAAAAGAAGGCCAACTAATTCTTCCTCCGAGGGATGCCTCGAATACTGAAGGAGGTGATACAGGAAGCACTTAGATCAAGAAGGCCACATGCATCTGTCTCCCTTGCTGTCACTATTATTATGTCTACTGCTAAGAGCTATTCTTACAATATAAAATGCAGATTCCAACCATTTAAGTCAGCAGCCTTAATTACAGCGAAACTGTGTGACTGTTATCATAAACGCTGCCCTTTGAATCTGCGTTTTAGTTCTTTGAGTTTCTCTGTGTTGTGGTTCCTACCCTAGTCCTAGTAGATCCCTCAGATAATAGACATCATCGGATTGCCCGTGATTCTTGAGTTTCATGTGCCTTATTGTTTAGTACATCATCAAGGTTAATGACTCACCCCCAACTCCTTGTATCATAGTCAGTTTACCTACTACACATTGAGTTCTCCATAGCTTTGTTTCCATTAGCATCTAGGAATGTTGGCACACATTTTATTCCTACTGTGTGCTTAACAAACGTAGGCACCGTAAGTGTGTGTCAACCTATGCTCACCTTCATCTTGACACACGTCATAGAAGATGGTGCTAGTCATAAAAGAAGTTAGTTCTGAAATAGAGGCTTAACTTGCAAATCACCAAGGTAAAGATTTGATTACAGGGATCAAAATAATAGAAATCTGACTCGATAATAATTGAGTAACTATTAAGAATCCTTCAAATACCTTGAAAGACTCCTTAAAATACCAAGGTTTAAAATAAGATCTAAATACAGGCCAAGGATTTTTCCCAAGGAAAAAAAAATCCTGCTCACTTAATTAAGCAACTTTAAAATATTGTCAGTACAACTGTTTAAATACAGTCTCTCAGGGCTCTGAAGGACAAGGGAAGAGAAGTGCTAAGGGCTTAGGAGAAATGGTGTTCCTCAGCAGTCACCTTTGGATTATACGCAAAGTGGAAAGCTAATCACCCCGCAACTTTAAAAGGCTGATGGTCTATTAGTGACCTTTTGTGAAAGATTTCAAGAGGTTCGATTTGTTGGGAAACATTCATTAAGAGCAATTTTGTGTTGTGAGTCTCACAGCCTTCTTACAAGAAAACTTCTCCTGAAGTAACTGAGTAATTACATGGGCAGTTGTCTGAACCAGAGTTTCAAAAACTCCTGAGTGCCCAGGGGCCAGTTAACCACAGGAGGTAGCTTACAGCTCACCTGTGGAACTCCAATTCTGGGAGATCCAATGCCTTCTGGCCTTTAGGGGCACCTGCATCTATGCATACAAACATACAGAAACTCATGCACACGTATGTACATATAAAATTAAATAAGTAAATAAATATTTTTAAACAGGAGTTTACAGCCTGGAAAGACATTTTTATACACATATTTGTGTCACGCGGATAAGACACAGAATCAGTCTCATTAGATCTTGGAGCCTGTAGCTTCCCAAAGAGAAAGACATGGGCCAACAGGAGACTTCGCATGAGTTTTTGTTCAAGAGAACCAGTGGCTAGCCATGCTTAGAATCATGCCATCTGAGCTGTTGAGTGGACTTTCCTCTCTCTAAGATCACACTGTAATTCCTCAAGACCCTGTACATATGTCTCCTTTAAGATGTTATCCCTCCTTCTCTCTCCTATCCCCCATAGCTGGCCAGTTTCTGCTTGGGAGTACTTCAAGAGAGACCAGTGTCGTGAAAACCAGTTTCCTTGTGCAGGACATTTGTGTGACGAAGCTCACACTCGGTAGAGATTGGCCTGAGACTTCTTGGTAGCCAGTCTTCAGTTTAGCTACACTGTGCTGTGGGAGAATTTCATCAGCTAAAACTCTGTCAGGGTTTCCATGTACTAAATTGGTATTTGGTGGCTTTGGAATGTAACGGTTACTCTGTATTGTTTTTAACAGAAACTAAAGCACGTGTGTTGACATCACGTGTCATTTCCTACCTGTTTTCCTTCTGTCTGTCCATCCATCCATCCTTCCTTTCTTCTTTTCTTCTTTCCTTCCTTTATTTTGTCCACCTGTCCTTCCCTCCTTTCTCCCTTCTCTTCCTTCCTTTTCTTCCCTCCCTCTTTCTTTTCTGTCTTCCTTTTTTTCTTCTGTTTGTCCTTCCTTTCTTTAGTCTGTCCATTTGTCCATCCTTCCTCCCTCCCTGCCTTCCCCTCTTCCCTCCTTTTCTTCCCTCACTGTCTCCTTTCCACCTCCCTGTTTTCCTTCCATCCTTTCTTTCTTCTTTTGTTTTTGGGACAGGGTCTCTCTATGTAGCCCGGGCTGTCCTAGAACTCACTGTGTAGACCGGGATGGCCTTGAACTAAGAGATTCTATTGCCTCTGTCACAAAACTGCTGGGATCAAAGGTGTGCACCATCATCTCTCCGCTTAGATGTGGTTTTCTTTAGGCGAAAATGTATGATAGCTACTTTGTAGTAGAAACGAACATAAGCATCTTTGATGTGACTCTCAGATTGTTTACTGTCAGTTCCAGTCACAGGGCACCAACACTTTCTACAAGGTCAGGGTCATGGTTGAATCGAGTCTGGGTCTGGGAGAAGCCCTTTCCCAATGTGTATGGCTTGCGTCCAGCATTTCATAGGCAGATCTGAGACTCAGGTGGTACATGGGGAAGTGCGGCAAGAGTGAGGACTTGCATGGTGACAATATAGGGAAGGAGTACATGATGGATGGACGTAGAGAAGGCGGAAGAGAAGTTCCCATGTCCAGGCATTGCTGAATGAACAGCTGAAGACAAGCCTGGAGCTATGCAGAAGCATTTATCACAGAGGCTTCTTCCCAGCTCCTTTCTCCTGCCCCACCCCAATCTTTTGCATGTGCACCCCCTTGACCTGTTCTGTCATCCCCTGCTTTCCACATCTCCAGTGACATTAGGCTCCGAGTCACTGGCATAAAGCTTTCCATTTGACTCCCTGCGGAGCACAGGATTTCGAGAATGCTTGGGGTCTGTCCTAGCACGTGTCTAGCTCGGTATCTAAGCATAAGGTTTGGGCTGTTTATGTTTGTTCCTGTTGTGAAAACGAAATTATCATATTATTATTTCTAGGTACCAACTCTGGAGTACAGAAAAAAAAAAGCAACATCATGAAGCATCAACGCATGTCTAGCTGACAGAGTGGGGGTTAATTTTGCAACTGAGAAGTAGAGTTCATAATCACAGAAAGCTAATGATTGGTACATTATTTAAGAGACTCAGCATAGGCTGGGGATGAGCACGTGCCCAGCACTCATGAGACTCCGGGTTCAATCCCCATTAGCAGTATGTACCATTCAGTGGGACACATTAGGGACAAAATAAAAGTCCCCTCTACTATTTTAAAAGAAGCAATTTGGGATAGATTTTAGAGGTAGTTGGATGGCATAAATATTTTAGGACAAAAGTATTAATATGAATTTGATTCTCCTTATCTGTCCGTGGCTGCCCTTAGGCTATGAACTATTTCGAGGAGTTGTGCAGAAGCAGAGGGCAAGCCAGGCAGTTCTAACTCCCCACAAAGCCAGTTGCTCTAAATAACTGACGTGACCAAGACAGAACACAGTGATTTTTCTCAGGGAGCATTCTCTGAAAGGTTTCTAAAGGGGCTGTTTCCTTTGAATACCACAAACATTTCTGAAAGATCAGTTAAAAATTAATTATCACCCTTGCGAAATTTTACATTTAAAGGCAGACATTCATCTGAGTTAATAAAGTTTCTTTTACTGATTCAGTGGGTAGATAGATGCCCCCTTTCTGTGCTATTCTAAAACAAATACTTTAAAAATGTCAATTGGATATATCTCTGTATAATAGACCGTCGATCTGCACTTTAATAAAACCCAATTAAGATTCCACTGCAGTGGTAAACGGGAGAGACTCCTTCTGACAGCCCGTGTACCTGTGCCTGCCAGTTTCGCTCTGGTTCTTGTTATATCATGTCTTTGAGAGACAATTCTTTAGATTGCAATTCACGTCTGCCTCAGTGAGTGGCTTCTGGAACAATATATTCCTGAGTGTTTCCTGGGGCCTCTCAATTAAGTGCAATTTGGTAAGAGGAGTTTCTTCGGTTACTGGACTGCTCTCTGAAGTTTTTGAAGTCTGCAGATCTCAACCATAAAACTGTCGATGCAACCCAAAGTATAGCGGTTGAATTTCAGTGGTAAAACCAGGTTTGAAATTTATGGATGTATTTCTGTTCTGAAATGGTGGATGTACCGCCTCCTCTGACTGCTTGGCCCTTTCTGATGAGTCAGAATCAGTTGGGCTTCCCTCCACCAATGAGAGTCTAACCTTTAAAAACACAGCAGAAAGCGTGTTTAGATGTCTGGTCTCAGATACTTGTCTTCCAGTTAACCTCACATTCTTTGACTGTTTCTGTACTGTTTGCTAATGCCTTTTCTACTTTGCTTTCTGTTGTCATGAGAGGCAGCATGATCTAATGCTAACTTGGATAGGAAAGAGGTTGTTTCGTATTACTGCTTACAGTCCATTGTCAAGGAAAATCAAAGGAAGAATTCAAGTAGACCCGACTTCCTTTAATGATGGACTGTGATTGGGGCACGCAAGTCAAATACCCTTTCCTCCCTAAAACTGTATTTGAAAACAAAAATAACTCAAGCAATGTGAGAACCCAAGTAGGACAAGAACTTGAAGCAGAAACTATGAAAGAATGCTGCTTACTGGTTTGTACACACACTTGTGGCCAACTACCTTCCCTATACAGCCCAGACCCATCTGCCTAGGGATAGTACTGCCAATAGTGGACTGGGCTCTTCTACATCAATTAATAGTCAAGTAAATGCTTCAAAGACATGCCTTCAATAGAAGTTACCCTTCCCAAATATGTCAAGATGACAATTAAGATTAATCATTATGATATTTAAATATAAACATTTATTATCAATTTTAATTAATTAATTAATTTTGGTTTTAGAGGCAAGATTTCCTTTGAGTAGCTCTGGCTGTCTTGGAACTCACTCTGTAGACCAGGCTGGCTAGAGACCTGCCTGCTCTGCTTCCTGAGTTCTGAGCTTGACAGTGTGTGTGACACCAATGCCCAGTTAGTTACTCTTTTTGTTGCTGTAACAAAATACCCAATTGAATCAACTGAAGCAGGGAACAGTTTGGTCTCCATTTAGAATGGACCTTTCTCACCTCAATTAACCCAATATAAATAGTCCTTTGTGGACGTGCTTGGAAATTTGTTCCCCTGGTAATATTAAATACTAGCAACTTGGTTGGTAAGATTAGCTATCACATGATTAACTAGACAGCAGAAAATTGCTATCTAAATACCTGTGCTCCTACCCAAGACAGAAGCAGCGCTCAGCCTTAGTCATTGTGAAGGCAGAGACTTATGCTTGCTTCAGATGCAGAAAATAAGCAATGGATATAGGCCCAGCCTAAAAAAATCACACTATACTCTTGAAAGCTACTAAGCACTATTTTCTAGACTTGATACAACCATCGTAACCATTACTTTCATTAACCGTGGCTACATGTACACAGCTACATGAGACCCATCAACAACTGCTAAGGAAAGGAGGATGAGGCTATGGGGTCCTAACCTTCACCTCTGAACTATTGACTATTGCTGGGAAGGGGGACACACTGGCTTTAGTTGTGTATCCTCTGACGAGCCCTTAAGGCTCGTCAACAAATAGCTCTCAACTCACAGTTCTCCAGATGGCCCTGGTTAATCTTTGTGGGTCATAAAACAAAAGGGATAGATATGAACTGGAAAGAGGTTTGAGGGGAGTGGGGAGGGAAGATAACGATGGTTTGGAGGTGAGGGATGAGAGTGGACATTGCACAAGGTATACACATGTGCAATTATAAAGAAAAACAACAGTTAAAAAGATCAACCATCACAATTAGGTTACTTCACAGCACTTATAGAATTTTACTGGTAAAACTTTGAAATATGCCACTATATTATTTCGTTGACACGTATAATGGGAAATATACTCAATAATGAGCTTGATTTTAACTTAATTTCACATTCTTGACCCTAATTATGGTTTCTGTGTATTGTATCCAAGGGAATTTGTCATCTCTAGCCTGGAGATGGTACGGTGGTTCAAGGATGACTTGCACAGCTTAATTGCTGTCACAGTATAATGTGGATGATAGAGTCTGGCCTCCATGTCTGGTGCTGAGTAAGCCTCAATGCTAGTGGACCAGTGGGGTGATCCTTAGTTTCATCCTACAGAAGAGGAGTATTACTGGGAACAGTGTTCTTAAGGGGTTAACATAACCATCACGGGAATAGGATGTGCAAGTGGTTAGGGTATCTCCAGGCAGTGGTTAATGAAGAGTAAGCTGAGAAGCAAAAGTAGATGCAGAATGTTCTGGTGCTCTGGAGCTCTGGGGTGGGGAGACTCCTCTCAGTGGTGGTCAAAGCGATTTCAGCAGCAGGTTTACTGTGTCCAGAGACTGGAATAGGTCCATCAGCATTGATGCCTTGAGCTGCTCAACAAGGCACTCCGAGGAGGAAGCATGCCGGATTGTCTAGTGAGTTTCCCTCATAACTACAAGAGTGAGGAATAAGAATGTCCTTGTAATGGCATGCTAAAATATCTCAGATAGGAGGACCACCCTAGGGTCAGGACATTGTCTCCTGGATTTGTGGCATTAAAGGTCTTTCCAAAATGAATCACTATGCTTATGAAAGGATGATTTCTTTTCAAGATGCCAAGACAAATGTTGATACAGATTCTCCCAGAACCTATAAAACTTCCTGACCTTTTGACATTTTTGGAAGTGGATGAATTTTCTTTATGATTCCTGAATAGTCTTTGGTTAGTAACAGACCATTTCTGCCTCTGTCTTTCTTTAGGCTGCCTGGCAGAAACGCATAAATACACTGAGTGTATGAGATGTGCAAGGAAGCTGGCTTATGCGGACAGAGTTGTGTCTCCCTTGATGTGATTGTATCTCATTCAAGCATTAGCATTGAGCAGAAGCACCGTGTGGGCTCCGTGTAGGTTTCTACAACTGACTTCTAGTGTCTCTGGAAGGACTGGAAAAGCTCTTTCAACTGTCATCGAATTTCTGTTGAGTCTACACAGCTGGTTTGTCACTAAAGGTAACTTTAATATTAATATAGCTTTAGTCTTATAAAATGTTATAAAGGTAGTAAAAGAATCCCCACATAACCCTCACCTCATCCCTTTTGCCATTAACATCACATCTACTGAGAATGTGGTATGTTTGTTATAATTAGCAAAATTCGATTGATACAAAATTTACCTTTATTAATATTCCCCTAGGTTTTGCCTACCATACTTTGAACATTTATTTTTTCAAAAATCTTAAGTTAGAGTATAATGTTCCACAATTGGGCAAAAGACTTATGTCCTGAGGGCAGAACCCTTAAGGGGATTAGTGTTGACAAAAGGATACCTAAGATGGCTTGTTGGTTTTTCCTGCCATATGACGTCACAATCAGAAGGAGGCACTGTCTTTGAAGCACAGACCTAGGCTCTAATAGGCACCAACCTGATCTTGGACCTCCAGAAATATAAAATACAGTTTCTCTTTAAAAAAAATCTATTTATTATATATAAGTACACTGTCACTGCCTTAGACACACCAGAAGAAGGCATCAGATTTCATTACAGATGGTTCTTAGCCACCATGTGGTTGCTGGGATTTGAACTCAGGACCTCTGGGAGAGCAGTCAGTGCTTTTAACCACTGAGCCATCTCTCCAGCCCTACAGTTTCTTTCTTTATAAATTCCTCTGTTATGTTCTGTTGAAGCAACACAAGTAGGCTAAGAACCTATGGTTTTTCTTTTGCTTGCACTGGGATCATGGGTGCTGCAGAGAACTCCCCCGTCACCAGCACAGCACATTAAATGTGTGTGTGATTGACGTCACTGCTGAGGTTACTGACCTTGGCCATCTGATTGAGCAGTGCTTTCTAAACTATACAGTTACTCATTTCCCCCCATTTCAAATTGTATTCACTGTACGGAAGTCATGGTAAATGTCTTACTTTCAGAACTGTCCCATTCTGAATTATATCCATCTCCAGACTACAATAGTTGTTTAGAGTTCTACACAGGAAGCTTGTTTGCTTCTGTAAGTAAGGATTTCTTGGAGCTGGCTTTTGACTTTAGGGTGTAAATCAACACTAGTTTATTATTATTATTATTATTGTTATTTTTATAATTAATCATTATCATTATCTCTTTTAGTTTTGGCATTGGCTTTGACCATTGCTACTTCCTCTGTCCTTCTGAAATGCTCCCATCACTGTCCTGATTACTTTCTTGTCCCTTTAAGAAGCTCCAGGCTCATTCTGAGTACTCCCAGTCATGTGACTCTGCTACCCCGCTATTACAATCTGGTATTTCTCCAGAGATATTTGGTCAGACTAGTTTTTGGAGAAGCATACTTCTGTATTCCCACTTTATCTTTTCTCATGCTTTTTTTTTCTTTTTTTGGTTCTTTTTTTCGGAGCTGGGGACCGAACCCAGGGCCTTGCACTTCCTAGGCAAGCGCTCTACCACTGAGCTAAATCCCCAACCCCTCTCATGCTTCTTCTAATGCACAATTGGGTTAAATAGGACATAAATGTATTAATTTGCCTGGTGACCGATAACGTGTGGTAAACATTATTTGACCTCTACTGTCAAGAAGAAGTGCATCCCCTCGCTTGATCTGGGCAGGCTTGTGGCTTCCGTGTGGCAGAAGTGATGCTGTTCTAGTGTGGGAACTATGCCTTCTTAGACCATTTTGTCTCTTGGAATGTCTAGAAGACTTGGGTTTCATGTCCATCTCAGTGCCCAGGATAGCAGCGGAGGGACACATGCTTTTTTCTGCAGTGATAGAGCTCACCTTTCAAGCCACATCTGAGAAGGCACCAGATGTATGAGCTTAACTATCTTGCCTGCTCCAGATAAGTGCATCTGTATTTTCAGGAGGCGATGGGTAGAGCACACCAGGGGTGCAGCCCAGCTCTGCAGAAATTTCTCACTCAAAAACAGGGGGACGGAACGAAGTGGCTATTTATTTCATGACATTTTGAAGCAGTCTGTTCTGTTGCAAGAAAGAATGGAAGTGGCTTGCAAATTCTTCACTCCTACTAAGTGTGTTAGTATGTGCCAGTTCTTCCTGGAGGTAGAGGCAGGGGGATTGGAAGTTTGAGGCTAGCATGGCCCATGCAGAGTCCTATCTCCAAAAGGATCATTACCCCTGTTGGCTATGTGACTTCAAAGAGACTATAAGTAGTCTTTTTACCCATCTGCCTACTATGCAAATAGCTTCACAATTTTCTATCTTCGTTCTCACTATAATGTATGTAACTGTGAATCTGGGTAATTTGGTGCTAATAATGGCTGTTACAAAGTGTTTGCAAACAACTGGGCCGTCTCGAATCTCTGAAAGCAATGTTTTGATGAGTGTGCGATAATTTTACCTCAGAGCTTGAGTGAGCAGAGTAATTAATTGTCTGATTTGACCTTCTCGAAGTCAGATCCTGCTGTCTTATGTGGGAAATGGGAAGTATTTATCTTAAAAAGTTGTGGAGACCAAGTGGGATGAAGCAGGGGGCAAAAGTGTGTGTCCGTCAGCTGGGCTATTAAACTTAGGTGGTTTTCATGTAAAATACCCAGGTTCATTTTGACAGAGCTGTTGCTGTTCACAGTAACAATGGAGCTTTCCATGGAGGTGAGACCCTGACTGGTTCCTTAACCATCAGCCCTGGGCTAGGCTATAGTGGGGACTCTGGGCGTCTTTCTCTAACTGGAGAAGAGGTGGCATCATGGTTTCTGCACATTAGAAATCAGATGATGGTAGGAAGAAACTCTAGCAGGCAGATTCGGGGCATAGCCAGCCTCCTGTAAGGTGGTGGGGAAGAAACTGCAGGGTCGGTCCCTGTTTGGCAGACAGGCAATCTGGAGATGAAAGAGCTTATGCTTGCCTCAGGACCACAGTGACAAGGCAGGAAAAAGACCAGCAGAGATATTCAGCATGGCTTTTTGTTAATGGATTCCCTCCAATACCCAGGTCAGACAAGTTCTTTAATTTTCCCCAAACTATACCCTTCAATGAGGCCTGTTTGAGGCAGAGACACTAATCCAGCCCTGGGGTGGAATACTGCCTCCTCAGTGCCCTCCTTTGATGTGTAGCTGATATGGAACTGAGAGCCAACATATGTTTGTACAAATATATTGGCGAATGTAAGCAGCCCACTGCTAATTATTACATTCTGAACCTCATGTGAAGTTTGAATGATGCCCCAAGGAATTTGAATATATATATATATATATATATATATATGTATATATATATTTCAAAATGTTAGCAAAAATGGGTTAACTTCTTTGTGGTTAACACGTGAAGGCCCTTCAGAATTACTTTGTCTTTCCACTCTTTGACAATAATGTGTTTACTCAAGGAATTCAGATCCAGTAGTGGCTAGAAGAAATCGAAGTGTATTGGACAGTTTTTTAAAATGAAAAAAAAAAAAAAGAAGCTTAGATTTAAAAACTTAACATTCCTTCGATATTTAAAAAAAATAAGATAAGAACAGTGCAACTTAGCGGGCTCTACAAAACCAGAAAACAATATGCGTGACAAATGGTGAGATATTGGAGATGATTTATGAGCAGAGGGTGCTAAATGGAACAAACCAAACCAAACCAAACCAAACCAAACCAAAAATCCCCTGGGAGAATAGTGTGGGAACTTCAGAGTGGCTTGCCGTGCCCACTGGCATTCAAATTCAAATCATTTTGGACCGCTTTGGGGGCTCAGCATAATTGAGGAGGTCAGAGAGGCTTTTGTCCTCTGTGTCCTGGTCATCCGTTTACACAAACTTGAAAAGGTGGCGCTTTCATCAGCTGCCCGCGCACCTCAGAATCAAATGTTATTTTTAATTCAAATTATGTGAACATATTCTTGACACTAGTTTTGCTGAAGGATCGATCTAGTGACTCCCAATGTTATTTCTACTTGGAGGGCTAGAAGAAAGACACTGTTGGCCGGTTTCTGATCGGCTCGAATCCCAGGCATCGAAATTTTGGAAAAATGCTTCCAATTTAGGAATGCAATCGTTTGCTCCTTCCCACGATCCTTCTGCTCCGTTCCTTATATTAAAATTTCTTTATGAGCAATAAACTTGATAATCAAATTTGGCTTTTTTATTCCTTCCTTTGCTGGAACAGGATCTCCCTCTAAAGCCCAGGCATGGTTTGGAACTCATTTCGTAGCCCAGACTGGACTCCAACTCCTGCTGATCCTCCTGCCTCACCTACCTGAGTGCTGGGATTACAGATGTGAGCTTCTACACTTGCCTTAGACTGGCTTTCGATGCATTGATTTTCAGCTT
Organism: Rattus norvegicus; assembly: GCF_021556685.1. Lineage (NCBI taxonomy): Eukaryota > Metazoa > Chordata > Mammalia > Rodentia > Muridae > Rattus > Rattus norvegicus. The sequence goes on along the minus strand of NC_141535.1, from coordinate 219,825,445 downwards.
ACGGAATTTAGGAGAATCTTTTGGTTTTTCTTGTTTTACAAACCCCGTTTCTAAATTTGTGTTATTTCTAGAGTTCTGTTTAGCTTTCTTTCTATCACTGCTGTACTGGTCAAGGATCCACCCTGCCAGCTCCTGCCCCTTTGATATTTCCTCCTTAACCCCTCTATAGATGGATGCCTCCAAGTGGAAGGCGTGTCACATTCATGGGAGTGAAAAAGAGAATCACATCAATATATATCACACTTGTCATCCTTGTTAGACAAGTGAGCTTATTTTTCTGTTCTTGGGGTGGTTCTTTGGCCTGTGTATTTGCTCCGTTCAAGCTCCCTTTACTCTTTCTTCTCTTTCCTACCCTGTTCTCAACTTCATCTCATAGATCACGGAGAAAAATGATCGTCACAGTGAGAGCCCTCATTGGCGATGCTATAAATAACCCACAGCTTTTTCTTTCTTATGAAGGAAGGGCTAATTTTGTCAACGGCTGGTAAATGCAGTTTTTCTTAACTCCCTACTCCATGTTGCCCTTTTAAACACTGCATTCTTTCCTTTTATTATGGTAGAAAGGAAGGATTGGTGATATTGGGAATGTGGATGTGGACAAGTATTACAGCCCTATTTCATCTGTATAAAAAGATGCGATTGAACTTGTCTTCTTGATGGGAAATGCCCTGCTCACCTCACACCTACTGATGTGATTCTTTTCTGTCACTCTTTCTGGCCACTGAATCTACTGCCTCTTTTCTGTCATGCTTCCTGGCTTGAATTCTTTGTGTGTATGTGTTCTTGCATGTGCTCATGTGTGTTAGGTGCACATGCAGGTGAGTCCAAGCTCAATGTTAGATGTCAGAATGTTCCTCTATCACTCTCTACCCCATTGAGACAAGGTGTCTCTCTGCATCTGACGGCCCTATTGAAGGAATAACTTGTGCACCATCACTCTGGTGTGGGATTATTGGACCCTTGAGTACCACCAAGACTTCCTAGCCCAAGGTAGGATGTATGTCAGGAGTTAAGGACCTAGAAGCTCACAGTCCCACAGAGCTTCCACTGAAAGAACAACAGATACTGGAAAGGTCAATCTGGAAAGGAGTTTCACTGTAGGATTATAGTTGGGAGATAAGACAGAGTTCCTATACAGTAAGGCAGAGTCCAGAAAATGGAGCACCATCGAGGCCCCCCTTCTAGGGCTCCCTGAGCAGAGGTAGAGGCTGGGCAATTGAGCTGGTCAGTCCACGTGGGCTATCTTGGGGAGTCCACGTGCCTCTGATTTCAGCCATTTTCTCATATAGTTTCAGCGTGTACTTATTTGGGTGAAGAAAGATAAGAAAATACACCAGGACAGGAGTTCCCTACTGGCATCAAATCAGGGGCTTTTCCAGCTTCTGTCCTAGAACAAAAGTCAAAACTGCTACTGTTGAGATCTGGTTCTAAACTTCCTAACAATTTCTTTCTTTCTTTTTAAAATTATTATTATTGCTCTTCCTTTCCTTCTTTCCCTTTTTCCTTCCTTCCTTCCTTCCTTCCTTCCTTCCTCCCTTCCCCCTCCCTGCCTATTTAATTTCTTCATTTCCTTCCTTTGTTCTTTAGGATGTGTTTTTAGAGTCACACTATGCATGTGCTGGGGTGCCCCAGTAGAGGCCAGAGGATAATGTGCAGGGGTTGATTCTCTCTGCCACCATGAGAGTCCTAGTGTTGTCAGACTTAATGGCAAGCCACTTAGTCCCCTGAACTATCTAGCTGGTTCTAAACTTTTGTTTGTTTGTTTGGCTAGATAACTTCTTACTTTCTTTAGGAAAGATCAGGACACAACCAAGATGTACCTGCTTCAACAATGGAAAATAAAGGAGGAAAGATTGGTCCCATGAGCCCACAGAGAAGAGGACAGACAGGAGCCTGACATCTTGATGGCAGCATGGGCTCTGGGCAAACAACAAGTTCCAGAAGGGACTCCTAGAAGCAGTAAATGATAACCAGTCCTTGAGAGGTTGTGTTTACTTTTGATCATGTCCTGAGCTACAGGCTACTTCCCTCCATACTTCAGACCTTCAGTAGTAATTTTTCCCAGTGCAGAAAAATAACAGTGCTATGGAAAAAGAATAGAGACTGGGAGCTGAGATCTCCAGAGAAAGAGATCACGAACCAGACAGGATTAGTTGTATTAATGTTCTCTGAAGGCAACGGGATGTTGGGAGGGATGCTGTGACTGCCTCTATTCCTGATATACAGCCCGTGCCAAATTAATTCTAACCTGATGTGAGACCTATTGAGCCAGAGGACTGAGGACAGCAAGGCAGTTGACACGTCATTTGGAAATTGAAGCAATATCCAGTTTTTAATGCCTTACTGGATCCAAATACATCATATATTTCTTCTACAGAAATACACGGTGGAAAAACTCTTTACTTATAAGTAGTTTACATGTAAAAGCTTAAGGGATTATAGCCAGTGACAAGATTAATACTAGCCAACAATGTTTTCTGTGAAAATCATGAAATGGACAAGGCCATTCCGGCTATGGACTCATTCTTATTCCACAAGTGGGGCTCAAAAGCAATTTAACTTTGGGGCCATTACGATTGCCCAGGGTAAAAGTGCTTGTCACACATCTAATGACCTGAATTCAATTTCTGGAACCCATATAAAGGTGGAAAGAGAGAACGGACTCTGCAACATTGTCCTCTGACCTGCACATGCATGCTATGGCACACACATGGACACACACACATTAGTAATAATAACAATAACAACAATAATAATAATATAATAAAAATAATGATGATGATAATAATAATTAGTAGTTTGAATGCATAGATAAAAAATGAAGGTTTTAAGGGTTAGGAATGAGAGTGAGAGAAGGGAGCAGGCCTCCAGAGTGAACACTGAAGTTTTAGAAGGCCAACCGGAAAGCCAAGAGAGAACTGTGCTCATCACTAACCAGCACGTCTCTCCATTTGGCAAGCATTCTCACGAGGTATACAGAGAACTGAGCAGACGAGGCAAAATGCATTTTTCATTGTATAAATATTTGCTCTAAGGCAAAGCCTATTGTTTAAGAGAGCATTCATAACCATTGTATACTACTTCACGTCACTGAAAACTAATGACAACACGAAGCACTTATTTAATCCAAACGGCATCAGTCTGAGCAGAAGTGTGGAGCTGGCTGGAAAGGAAAGCCTTACCTTACTAAAGGGTGAGTCAGTAGGAGGTGTCCTCATAGACACCTACTTCACAGTCTCCCACTGAGGACCACGGACCAATAACTGAAGGCATTGTAGATGATCGTCTGCAGAGGGGGATGGGATTATCCTTCTTGTGGTTTTTAATCTCCTGAGCTATAAAGGAGATATCAGGAATATAGCGGCATTCCTGACGAATTTACAGGCCCAACCTACTAACATGAACCGAGCTATTCATTGCCATTTATTCAGAAATGATTTCTTCCTTAGATTAGAAACCAATCAACCCACAAACCAGAATATTCAGAATACTGACAGCAGAAGAACATCATAGATGTACACTTTCACGATTGTATATATTTTTGTGCATTTATGTACTGCCAGAACTAAAAGTTCATGATAATTAAAACTAGAAAAATATTGTTCTTCCTATGAGGTTCAGCTCCTACAGTCCTTTCCCTAATGTCCCCATTGGGGTCCCTGAGCTCAGTCCAGTGTTTGGCTGTGTACATCAGCATCTGTATTGGTCCAGCTCTGGCAGAGCCTCTCAGGGGACAGCTATACCAGGCTCCTGTCAGTAAGAATTTCTTGGCATCAGCAATAGTGTCTGGGTTTGGTGTGTGCATAAGGGATGGATCCCCAGGTGGAGCAGTCTCTGGATGGCCTTTCCTTCACTCCATGCTCTACTCTTTGCCCTTGCGTTTTCTTTTGACAGGAGAAATTCTGGATTAATATATTTGAGGTGGGTGGGTGGCCCCATCCCTCAGACGAGAGCCATGCCTATCCACTGGATATGGTTTCTACATGTGCTATCTCCCCTTCGTTGGGTATTTTGGCAAAAGTTCTCCCTGTTGGGTCCTGGGAACCTCTTGGGTCCATGGCATCTGGAACTTTCTAGTGGCTACCCCTCCAGTTCCTCTTCCCCCACTGTTACACACCTAATTTCAAATTCATGACCCTTTGACTTCTCCCCCATCTCCTCCACCTCCTCCTTCCCTCTTTCTTCCAGATCCCTCTCTCCCTCTACTTACCAGAGCTTATTCTCTTCCCACTACAAACAACCAGACACCCCAAAGCTCCCAGGGACTAAACCACCAACCAAAGAGTACACAGGGGGTACCCATGGCTCCAGCAGGATATGTAGCAGAGGATGGCTTTATTTGGCGTCACTGGAAGGGGAGCCCCTTGGTCCTATGGAAGCTTAATGACTGCTTAGGCTGCTGAGACAGGAGTGGGTGAGTGGAGGAGCATTCTCATAGAAGCCTGGGGGAGGGAGTAAGGAATGGGGGTCTTGTGGAGGAGACACTGGGAAAGGGGGGTAATGTTTGAAATGTAAATAAATAAAATAACCAATAAAAATGAAAAAACAAAATAGAGAATTCTCAACTGAGTAATCTCTCACAGCTGAGAAGCACTTAAAAATGTTCAACATCCTTAGTCATCTGGGAAGTGCAAATCAAAACAACCCTGAGATTCCACCTCACACCAGTCAGAATGGCTAAGATCAAAAACTCAGGTGACATCAGATGCTGGTGAGGATGTGGAGAAAAGGAACATTCTTCCATTGTTGGTGGGATTGCAAGCTGGTACAACCCTTCTGGAAATCAGTCTGGCAGTTCCTCAGAAAATTAGAAATAGTTCTACCTGAAGAGCAAACTATACCACTCCTGGGCATATACCCAAAAGATGCTCCAACATGTAACAAGGACACATGCTCCACTATGTTTATAGCAGCCTTATTTATAATAGCCAGAAGCTGGAAACAACCCGATGTTCCTCAACAGAAGAATGGATACAGAAAATGTACATTTACACATTGGAGTACCACTCAGCTATTAAAAACAATGACTTCATGAAATCCTTAGGCAAATGGATGGAACTAGAAAATGTCATCCTGAATAAGGTAACCCAGATGCAAAAAACCACACATGACATGCACTCACTGATGAGTGGATATTAGCCCAGAAGCTTGGAATACCCAAGAAACAACCCACAGACCATAAAGAGCTTAGGAGGAAGGAAGTCCAGAGTGTGGATGCTTCAGTCCTGCATTAAGTGGGGAACAGAATGGTCACTAAAGGTGGAGGGAGAGGGGACATTGGAAGGTGAATAGGGGGGCAGTATCAGGAACTGGAGGGGACAGAAGAGAGGTACAGAGGGTCAGAAAATCAAATAAAAATATGTAACAGAGGGGGATAAGGAAATGGGGATCTCTACTGGAGGGTCCCAGGACCCAACGGGGATGATTTTAGCAGAAAGGGGGCATAGAACCTGTTGATAGCACGTCCAGTAGATAGCCACAGTCCCTAGTTGAGGGATGGAGCCACCTACCCACTTCAAAATTTTTAACCCCGAAATGTTCCTGTCCAAAGGAAGAATCGGGGCTGAAGGAAGGGTGATCCAGGTACTGCCCTACCCGTGGATCAATCCTGTCTGCAGACACCAAACCCAACACTGTTGCCAGGAGGCACTTGCTGACAGGAACATGGTGTTGCTGCTCCTTGGGTGGTTCAGTCAGCAACTGACTATGCTTATGTGGATGCTTGGAGGCAACCATCAGACTGAGTTCAGGGACCCTGGTGGGGGAGCAGTTAAATGGACTAGAGGAGCTGAGGTGATTACAACCTCTTAGGAAGAACAACATCAGCTGGCCAGACCACCCAGTGCTCCCAGGGATTAGACCACCAACCAAGGAGTGTACAGGGAGGGATCCATAATCCAGATACATAGGCAGCAGAGGATGGCCTTGTTTGACAACAGTGGGAGGGGAGGCCCTTGGTCTTGTGGAGGTTTGATGCCCCAGCATAGGCAGATGTTGGAGGCAGAAGCAAAAGGGAGGGAAGAGGGGAAGGTTGTGGGATGGGGGAGGCTTGTGGAGGGGTAACCAGGAAGTGGGTTTTTTTGAGATGTAAATGAATAGAATTATTAATAAAAATTAATTAATTAGTTAAAAAAGAACTAGAAAAATTATTAACTTCACATCTTCTTTCAAAACTCATACTTGTTGCCTGCATTCAGCTCTTCCTCATTCCCTAATATTTAGCCTTTCTTGTTCTCTTTCCTACATGTGTATGTACCCACATATATATTTGCTTAGATATAGACATACATTATTGGCTAGTGTCTACATATGGAGCTTTTCCTCCCTGAGATTGTGTGACCTTGCTTAATATTATATATTCTAAGTCCATCCATTTTCCTACAATTTAAAAAAAATTATTTTATTTTTTCTACTTATTCACTTTACATCCTGCTTACTGCCCCTTGGGTCCCTTGGGTATCCCCCCACCCTGACGGTTCAAGTCTCTGCAAGGCTGGGCGTTTCCTCTCCCACTGAGGCCAGACAAGGCAGTTTAGCTAGTAGAACACATCCCACTTATAGGCAACAGCTTTTGGGATGGCACCTACTCCAGTTGTTCAGGACCCACATGAAGACTATACTGCATATCTGCTACATATGTGCAGGGAGGCCTCGGTTCAGCCCATGTATGTTCTGTGGGGGTGGTTCGGTCTCTGAGAGCTCCACAGGTCCAGGTTACATGACTGTTGGTCTTCCTGTAGAGTTCCTATCCCCTTCTTGGCCCACAATCCTTCCTTCTATTCTCCCTAAGAGTCCCCAAGCTCCATCCATTGTTTGGCTGTGGTGTCCGTATCTGTCTGAGTCAGCTGTTGGGTGGAGCTGATTACTAGTAATCCACTTTATTTTTATAGCTCATTTTCATTATCTTTTCATTTATGATGGGCAAGTAGGTTGATTAGTCTTTGCTGCAGGAAACAAGGCAGTAGTAAATCCAGGGTGCAGATATCTCTATGGAAGAGTACTGAGTTCTCTGAGCATACGGAGGCTCAAATGCTAGTTCTATTTTAGAGATATTTTTAAAATCTCTAAACTGCTTTCCATAATGGCTGAATTAATTTGTAACCCCATCAACAGTAAGAAGGGCTCCTGCCATAGGGATTGTCTTTTGAAAAGTCACACTGCAGGCATTACTCTGAAAACTTGACCTTTATAAGCTCATTTTTATACATGTTTTGAGAATTTCGTACATGGAGGTTACATCATTTCCACCCTTACCCACAACTCCTTTTATGTCCCCCTACTCCCTTTCAGATTCATGAACTCTTCTTCTTTAATTATTATCACACACACACACACACACACACACACACACACACACACACACACCCTCTGCTGAGTCTGTTTAGTGTTGCTCCTGTGGACATGTGTTTAGGGATGACCAATTGTCATGGGTCTCTGTGTTAGTTAACTGAACTCTACTGCAAAGTAAGCGTCTATAAGGAGGGCTGAGGGATGTTATAATGGAGACTACATTATCATCAGGAGTCACTGTAACACTATGTCCACTTAGCAGAATAATAGTGGGTTCTCCCCCAGAGCCCATGACTTACCTAGCCACAGGTTCCTGGCTCCTTTCCTGGTGGCAAGTATGGCTTCCATCTCACGGAGCATGCTGAAATCCCATTAGAACATCATCGGCCACTCCCATGGTGTTTGTGCCACCATTGCACCATTGGGTATATCTTGCCAGGACAGCTAAGACAGTTCATAGGCTAGCGCAGGGTTTTAATTTTGATATCAAATTTCCTTTGCCCTTAATGATTTTCATTTTATTACAAAAGTTTCCAGTTTTGGATTGCAATAGCCTAAGAAGTTCATATTTCTATTAGAAGTCTACCTATGAACTATATCAACACAGTTTGATTATTTTATTTCATTTAAAATGTGTGATATACTTACGGTTGTATGCTACCTTTGTCTCATATACTATGTGTTTTTATGTTCTGTAAAATGCAAATGAAATAACTGTACTGTGTCTTGGGACCTAATAGATTCACATCAGTTGAAGACCACGGGATCAATTGAGGATCTCTCCTTGGTCGCTGACTACTTTGTTACTGTATGAAAATTGCACTCTGTCTCAAGTCAGGGGATTTGAATAATGCCTCTATTTTAGCACTCTTCTCCTAGGCAAAATGTAGAAAAATGGAAAGGATTTTAGGTAAAGAAAATAAGACCATATTTTTTACAGGTTCCAAGATATAAATGCAAATCAGTCTTTAGGGCATAATCAGGACTCTGTCACTAGACATGTTTTCCATATGGAAGTTCCATATAAGAATAGAGAGGTACTTAAAGCAAAATCCTATGTTCCATTGTTCCCCGTGACGCTGCAGTCACCAATTTCTTATGTTGAACCTGTCATTTGTATCTCTCAGAATGAGGGCTTTTTTGTTTTACGTTTCTAAGGCAGCTGAAATGAGTAAGTTTGAATTCTAGACCCTGAGTTTCTCAAGATCAGCTCTCTAATCATTTTTATATTTTCATCTTGGCAAAGCATCAATCAAGCAATCTTTCAATATGCGATTACTGAAATGAACTGACAGGCAACACAACTTCTTTTTAAAGTGTAGAAAACACGCTCAAAAAGTAAAGGAGTCAAACACACACGCACACACATATGCACATGTGCACACCTGGGGAGGGAAAATTTTTGCCCTTCGATCTTTCATACTTTATTTAAAGGAAATGATGAAATAATAATTTTGTGAAGAAGAAACAGAATTTCAAACATTTTGTTTCATGAACACGTAAATTATTAACACTATCGTGGACTACAAATTAAAGGGAATTCAAAGGAAAACAGGAGAAAATAAAATATCCAAAATAGTCTCTAAAGTAAGTTACTCTGAGGAATAACAAGAACAATATAGTGAGTGACTAAAAGGTGTCAAAGAGGAACACTGTCTAACTAGGACTGGCTAATAGCTAGCTTGTCCTTGTCTCCTCTAGTACAAGGCAACGCTGACCTAAAGACAAGCGTCTCATTTGGCTAAATATTTTATTTCTTACCTATAAGACTATTAGTAAGAAATGGATCACTGGTTAAAAGGGAAAACACTACAAAGTACACACAATGACTTGACTACTTCCACTGGATATTTATACATTCTGAAACTGCAACAATCTTATTCGTCCAGGATGTACTGTTTGGACATTTCACATGTCAAAAGCATATTAGCAGATGGTGATTGGGAATTCCACACCCAGATGGGAGACTATCCATACTAGCATGGAGAATTGTCTTTCTGGCTAGACTTCTGTGTGGTTGAAGAAGGGTGCCACTCAGTTATGGTGAGGAGGATCTTATTCTGCGATGGCTTCTCATAGGCTGCCTGGTCACCATTTTCCCTTTCTGATTCTTGGGCAGTGTTGACATCCTTGAAACTTTTTCAAAAGAATGATGTTTTCCTCAAAAAAAAAACATTTACAGAATTCAGTTTTGTGAAGATAATACACACTGCATAGAATAAAAGTAGACCTGATTAGTGTAGACATGCGAACTCAGATCAGAAAAGAATCTAGGACATTGCTTTTCTCTTTTACTGAGGACAGCAGAGACCCAATATACAAAGTGTTAGGTAGAGTTGAAACTTATTTCTGTGATGTCAAAAGGTGAGTAGACAAGCAGCATATGGCTGATAAGATCAGTCCGCTCCTCGGGGTTCTCATAGCTGGCAAAACCAAAAACTCAAGTGCTCAAGGTTGGCATTGGTACCATAGGTAATGAGTGATAACAGTAACCTCTCATTTACCAAACTTATAACTAATATCCACTCACTCACTCACTCACTCACTCACTCACTCACTCACTCACTCACTGTCTTAATATTTCTGGGGCACGTCATAAAGTGCTTCTTTAATTGTTATTATTGTGCCAATGAATGGATATTCCTTCTACATCATTGTCCCCATTTTTTTTTGTGGATGTGCAAAGATAGTCTCATGGCTCTCTTTGTTGATAAAATGTATTAAGTAGATACATTTTAATTCATCCAAATCCGAGGACCTTTTTATGTAATGGATGATGCATAACTTCTAGTTTACTATCCTCTTCTCTTTCCTGCTTGTTAGAAGGAATGATGGCTGGATCTGCAGCAGCTTTCTTGAGTCCCAAGATGACCTTGACAATAGAGCCAAACACAGAAGAATACAAAGATAGAGGGATGTAGGTCGCTGAGGACCCTGAGGAACGGACTGATCTCATCAGCCGTATGCCGCTTGTCTACTCACCTTTTGACATCACAGAAATAAATTTCAACTCTACTTAAGACTTTGTATTTTGGGTCTCTGCTATCCTCAGTAAAAGAGATTCTTAAATAATAATGTCTGCTGGCAACAACAAAGGGAGAAAGATTGATCTATCTTCTATGAAATGCTTAAGTCCCTTTCTTTGAGAAGATGTGCCTGCAACTCTCTACAGAGCAGCAAAATCAAACTCCAGAGTAGGACTTTTGAGGGGGATGTATGGAGGCTGAGGTGTAGTGAGGCAGATAACACAGAAATAGCCAGGAAGTGGCAGGGCCAAGAGTAAGACTAGCTCCAGAGAAATGAAAGAGCCAGGTCCGTGCTTGGTGGTGCCACGTCTGCCATTATTCTCACTTTGAAGATTGTTATTTTCAGGAGGTAGAAAGAGTGCCATGCAGTGGTGCCAGCCTACAGTAAGCAGATGGCATGATGACCCACTGGCAGATAAGGGTCTCCGGCTCAGAGCTGCTCTTAAAATATTGTTGGTTACTTCTAAAACTGGTAATAGACACAGAATTCATCTTGTTTTGCTAATACTTAATGCTTTCAGGTTTGCTATGATAGGTACCCATCTATGGAAAGGGCTGGTCGGTCCTACTTAGCATGAAACCCTTGTCTATGACATTACTCATAGAGACTCATAAAGTTCTGTCTTTACAAATGTTGGCTTATTTGATGTCACTCATGTATGTATGTACCTATGGAACTTAATTTCATATGTGGCAGTCATTTTATCCCACACATTAATAAATGAATATATAAATTGCCACATAAAAATAAAGTCTTGAAGTTGCTTTTAAGAAGAATTATGTGTGGCTAACTATGTATTATTGATCAAACTATACTGCTTCAGTATACAGGAAACACAGTTTGGTTGGGATCTTTGGTAACAGAATAGATCAAACTTGATTGAGTTACATGAGAATTGAATTGAAGGTCGACTTTGACTCCATTAACACAAAGATACTGCCAGCCCAGGTCACTAGAGTCAACACTCATGGAAACCCTCCCTGGAAAATTGACTTCTGTGGGACGTTTTTAGGGCTAATCTGCCATTCAGCTTTAGCTACTGATGATTCCAAAGAGAGTTGCAAAAATATCAGAGAATGAATCATGAAGCTGAGATTTTTCTTTCTGTATGTTTGACTCCGTTTCCTAACTGGCAGTTTGGTGGTAGGAAAATCTCATGAAGCAGGCCTAAGTCATCACAGTACTATGACCAGACACAGACAGGCAAACACTGTGGCTGAGAGCATAGTTGCTCTATGAGTGTCACGTGCTAATCCCACGTGTGCCAGGAACATAATGAAAGATACTTTCAGAACACAGTAAAAGGCCAGTTGTAAATGGAGGAGGTTCAAGTACCCCACAGGGGCACATTTCATCCCTAAACATTGCCACAATATCATCACAGAGTAGAGATAAATAACAGCTGAACTTTCATGTGTGCTGTAACAAGAGACTCTTAACCATTGTTTGCCGCAGATAGTCCACTTGAGCGGCAGACTGTTAAGTGAGAAGGTTAAGGCTTGCATGCCAAAGCAGTAGGTTACCAAGGGTGTGGAGACAGTCCCCTCTCAGGGTCAGATCCAAGTGTGCAGATGTCTGTGGGGTGTATCTGTGTGCAAGTTCAGGGAACATCCTAAATACACAGAACCAAAGGGCAGTTTCTTTTTTTTTTTCATTTCATAAATGTTTATTGAGTCCATCTAGAGGTCTGGGTGCCTTACGGATGAGAAAACAAGACTCAAAGATGCTGTTGCTCTAGAGTTTTCAGGATAGTAGGGAAGTGTGGTGAGTGTGTTCACACTGAACCCATGCATGACAAAGATGTATGAATTACACATACATGTGTATATCTATCCATCCTTCAATAGGCACAGTGGATAACCAAGTCTGTGTTAGTTATGGGTATATTGCTATGAAGAGACATGATAACCAAGGTGACTCTTATGGAAGAAAGCATTTAATGGAGGGGTTGCTTATAGTTTCAGAGGCTTAGCCCATCATCATTGTGGAAAGCATGGATGGACACAGGCAGACATGGTGCTGAAGAAGTAGCTGAGAGCTCTAAACCCTGATCCACAGGCAACAGGGAGAGCGACTCTAGGCTTGGCATGGGCTTTTGAAACCTCAAAGCCCTCCCTATAGTGGCACACTTCCTCCAACAAGATCGCACCTTCGAATCCTTTTAATCCAAAGGGCAGTTTCTAAAGTGTGTGTGCCACATCTGTAGAATGGTTTCTCTTTAAACCAAATAAGGAACAATTTTCTTCCTTCTCTCTTTCTGGTATTCCCCTCTCTTTTTTCCCCTTCAAAGAGACATTGTTTACCTCTGTTTTCCACAAATAATCGTGTTGATTTGGCATTCCAACTTCTTGCAGCATTGAACTCTGTTGGTTAACATCTTAGAGTTTGCATAAAGATATGCTTTAGGTTCCAAGGGCTCTCTTATAGTTTAGGCCAATCTTTTGGTAAGACACATGTCATTTTCAGTCCTAGATGTATACTGGAATACAATAGCTGAGTGACTCAAACCCCAAACATTTGTTATGTTGAGAAGTCCAAAGCAAAGGACCTCAGATTCTGTGTGTGTGATGGGGCCAGGGTTAATTCCTCATTCATGGATGGCCGAGGTGTCTGTACACTGCAGAAGGGGCTGCAAAAGCTCCTGGAATCTGTTTTGGTAAGGGCATTAATCTCATTCATGAAGGCTCTGGCCTTATAATCACCTTCCCAGAGCTCAGTTTCCAGATACCATCTGTTTGTAAGAGATTTTTTTTTCACACACAGGCACAGATAAATAGATAGACAGACAAACAGACATGCAGGCATACACAGAAGCACAGATACACACCTTGGCACATAGACACACATGCACATGAACACACAGGCACACTGACACATGCATACACATACACACACTGACACATATACATGCACACACACAAGCACATACACAAACAATAACACACACACACACACACACATGCTCACACACGCATGCTCACACACACAGGCACATCCCACACCCACACCTATCTATTAAGTCCAGAAAGAAAATGCACAACAAATCAAAATAATGGTTGTACCAGTCTAACTTCTTGAACCAATGGGTTCTTCCTGTGGTTACTGAGGAGTATAGAGGGGTTACTTACAGGAGCAGGGATGATTGAAAACAGCTGCATCATTAAAATGCCCACTTCAGCTGACTCATAAAAGCTGCCGCCTTGGAACACTCTGTCGGACTTGTAGGCAGCGTGACAGGTCCAAGAATTTCTCAGCAGAAACTCTCCTCAGTGGTTGGCTGCTGCTTCTCTAGCTACAGGGAGAAGGCCCTCACACACCTTTCGAGTTTCAGAGAAGTGAGGTTTGCTACTTTTAACATTTCCCTAGCCTCCCTTCAATGAAGGGAGTGTTCCGTTGGAAACAAAGTATTCTATACTGCTGTGGCAATTAATGTTAGGCTCCAATGTGTGAAGGATTGAAGAGGAGAGAGGCAGACATAACATTCACTCTACGGAGTGCCATTCCCACGATTCAAGGAACAATAGGCAACATCTTCAGCCCATACCTCCCTGTTTACCTAAAGCCGATGACTCTCTCTTTGGTTCTCATCACTGACCGCTGTCTGTGGCACCATCATAGCTAAGGATAGAAGGGGGGAGGGGAGTACATCTGGAGTGTCTCATGGTGTTAGCAGTTGGTTCAGCGACGACTGAGAACAGAGAAGTCTGCCTTCCTCTGCATGTTGAGATTCCCACTCTACAGCAAATCTCCCTGGAAGTAAACACCAAGGCTTTAGCTCTTTGACCGATCTAAAAGAACAGGATCTGACTTCAGGCTGAGAAGAAGACTACGGAACCAGTTTAGGTGAGGCTGGACTCGGAGTAGGAGGAGATGCTGACTACTGATGGGGAAGCGGAGCGTTCATTTATTTGCCTCTCTTTTGCATTTGTTTTGGGGAGGACGTTAAAATTAAATGTCTGGGTATCTGAGAATTCATCGGACTTATGCCATGTCACCATCGTTTCTAAGGCTTTCACTTCAGAACTGACTCTTCGCCTTAGGCACCCATACATTTGTGCCTATTTTCAAAACTGTGTGATGTTACCTTGTCCTAAGAAAGATATTTTAGGATAACATTTTTAGCTTATTTATCATTTTTGATCCCAAAGAAACATGCTCTCCTTAAATATTTACCTTTATTTTTATCCAATGTGCATACGATTCACAAGAAACCCATACGTTACAAGTTGAGTTCACATTAAATTCCCGGGTCGTCTTATACCATCGATATAAGAATGGATGGTATTTGCTCAGTTGATAAAAACACAGCTGTGGGGCTGGAGAGATGGCTCAGTGGTTAAGAGCACTGACTGCTCTTCCAGAGATCCTGAGTTCAATTCCCAGCAACCACATGGTGGCTCACAACCATCTGTAATACGATTTGATGAACTCTTCTGGTGTCTCTGAAGACAGATACAGATACAGTGTACATAAAATAAATAAATATTTAAAAAAAAATAAAGCCAAAACCACAGCTGTTTGAAGCTATGTGTTCATTTGTTCTCTTATGATTATATTAATATAGTGTCACATCCTACTGTATCATCTTGAAGCTTAGAACAGTTTATTCTATAGAATATCTCACCAATAGAATTATTTCCCTTTAACTAAGGGGCAAGAAATTTTGGTTTTTGCCACTACTGGAGGCATGGGGACGGTGAAGGTCAGGCTCAGCAGGGTCCAGTTCCAGGCAAATATCTCAGAAACCTCATCGCGCCAAACCCTGCCATCTCCCCACACCTAACCAATCGCTTTCATGTTCTCAGTTATATCACACCAATGTTTCTCATGTTCCTGAATTCACCTCTACTACCACAGTGTGGGGCTTCCTCTCTCTATTTCTGTTTTTCTTTCCTATTTTTTTCCTTTTTTGTATTTATTTATTTAGTGGGCATCTGTGCGTGTGTGCATGCACATGCCCACGATCTGTTACAGTACACCTGCGGGCTCAGAGGACAGTGTGTGGAGTGGTTCTTCTTTTTCTTCCTCATGGGTTCTATAGATGCAACTCAGGTCATCAGAGTCGATGCAGGCGCCTTCCCGCATCGAGCTGTCCTGCGGGTCTACAGCTGTTTTCTCCACAACTAGAAACTTGCAAGCCCTCCAAGATCTTCCACTGCTTTCAGTGGGACTTTTGACCCCGGCCTCCCCACAGTTCTGCCCGGATCAGGATGTCTCCCAGAGAAAAAGTTCTCAGGGTCCTCTCTGCAACCTACAGAATCAAATTCAAGATCCTGGGTTTGTATCTCTCACTCTTTCTAATCAAATCAGGACTTGTACCTAACACTCATGTCCACCACGGACTCTGTTCTCACCGTCCCACCCTTCCGTGCCGACTCGCCTTATTTTATTCACCCGATTTGTTCCGTCATACATTCCATCTTCCACGCCCCCTCCCCCCTTAACAGCCATTTCCAGAAACTGTGTCTTTATTCCCCAGCCAGAAAACAGCCAAAGCTGCTCTCTTGTTTGTTACATGAGTTCACTATGTACTGACCCAGAGAGAGCAGGTTATGCCATGGTCATTAACAAAAAGCTCACAAAATCCATATGTCTTTGCTGTGCCCCGTGGGAGTTCTGTTTTCCAGATGGTTTTTTGACACCTCCATCTCTGTACATGCTTTCTCAGTTTCCCCAGGAGGAGGAGAGGGGAAGTCACAGAGAGTCCCACACCAGCTTTTAAGCTTTTAAGTGGAATAGAGACCTCAAGTAGATGGGGAAACATAAACTCTTGAATAGATAGAAAAGAGGCCAAGAAATATCAGTGAACAATATCAATTTATTTCTTTTTTTTACAACCTGTACACATTCTATTTCTTTCCGTTGACTTATTTTCACTATTATTATTAATTCATTGGTTTATTACTTTACTTTATTATTTTAAAAGCTATTGCTTTTCCTAAAATACACAATAGGGGTATTGGAAAGACTGATCACAGAGTAATATGCTTGCGGTACAAGCACGAGGACCTGAGTTCGGATACCCAGTACCCACATAAAAGGTGGTCATGGAGGTAGGTGTCAGTGACCAACCTGAGAGTTGGTGAGTCTTTGTTGTCCTAGGACTCAATATGTAAACCAGGCTGGCCCCAAACTCACAGAGATCTGTCTGCCTCTGCCTCCCAAGTGCTGAGATTGAAGTCGTGGGCTGCAATGCCTAGCTCAGAATCAAGTCTTAAAAAATTGTATTTACTATATTCATGTGTATGTGTGTGCTTGTAAGTGTGCACACATGCATCAGAGCACACATACGTGAGAGGACAAGCTTCGGGAATCTGTTGTTTCTTTCACTATGGTTTCCAGGAATTAAATTTCAGTCACCAGGCTCACAGGAAAAGCAATTTACCTGCTTCAAAAATCTCTCTGCTTAGTATTTTAAAAGCCATGGAAGGACTTTAGGTTTTGTGGAATATGTTTTCAATTTTTACTTTGCATGCATGGCTTTGTCTGCATGTATGTCAGTGCACCACACTTTGTGGCCTGGTGCCCACAAAGGCCATCAAGGGCACCAGATCCCTCGGAACTAGGGTTACACACGGTTGTGAGCTGCCATGTGGGTGCTGGGAATAGAACCTGGGTCCTCTGGAAGATCAGCTAGTGCATTTAACCACTGAGACATCTATTTGGCTCCATTATTTTTATCACGTCTATACTGACATGATTATAAGATTTTTCTTATTCTGTTGATGTGATGAGTTACACTGATTTTTGAATGTTGAACCAACGTGATACTACCAAGAACAAATCCCTCATATTCAAGGTGTACAGTTATTTTTAAACACTGTGAGGTTAAAATTGTAAATAGTTTGTTGACAATTATTAAGTTTGTGTTTATGTTTGAGAGATGTTGATCTATAAAAGTCCTTATTAGATTGTCTTTGTCTGTTGGTTATGTTGTCTTCATAGAGGGAGTGATGAAGAGGCCGCTTGCCTCTATTTTCAGGAGGCTATGATTGAGAATAAATATGAGGTAATATTTGCCAGAAAGCCTTTTCGAGTTTAGTACTTTCTGTGTTATAAAGTTATCTATCATTTACTCAGTGGTGTGGACATATTCAGGTCACCTGGTTTTCTTTGTGTAAACCTGAAAGGATTGTGTCTGCAAACTAAGTTCCTCAAATTTCCAGATCAAGCATCTGCATAATGTTACTTATTATCCTTTACATGTCTGTGCCTGTTTCCATTTCAGGCATTAACTACTTGTGTCTTCCCTTTCTTTATATTTATTATTGTTATTATTATTATTATTATTATTATTATTATTGGTTTTGCAAGACAGCGATTTTTGTGTAGCTGTGGCCATTCTGGAACTTTCTCTGCAAACCAGGCCAGTCTTAAGCTCACAGAGATCTGCCTGCCTCTGTCCCTCATTTCCTACAGAAAGTTATCAATGCTGGCTACTCAGTTATGCTGTCAAATATAAGATAAATTATGACTATATTTTAAAAGTGTCTAGTCTTATGGGAAGCTGGTTATGATTCTGAATACATACATCTACAATGCTCCTTTGCTATGAAGGATTCAGTGGGTACCATTACAGCATGAATAAAATTATTTTAAAGCAATCTTTTTTCTTCATTTATTTTTCATACAATATATTTTGACCTCATTTTTCCCTTCCCCAACTTCTTCCAGATTATTCCTACCACTATATCTATCTAACTTCATGTTTTCTCCTCCAAAGAAGAAAAAAATCTCAAACAAAATTTAAAACAAACCCATAAAACTAAACCAAACAACCCCCCAAACCAAGAGAACAAAAATTACCTAAATAAATTAAAACTAGAGCAACCAAAACACACAAAAACTATGGGGCCTACCATGTATTGGCCAATTACTCCTAAGCACGGGGTCTGCCCTAGAGTGTCATTTATATACCCAGTGACACTTTAATGGAGAAAACTGATTTTCACATGACTTTCCCATGAGGTATCAATTGGGAATAGTTTCTTGGTTAGGGGTGGGACTTTGTGTCCACTTCCTCTTCTCAGTGCTGGGATTGTGTCTGGTTGGGAGCTGTGCAGGTCTTACGTGTGCTGTCACAGTTCTCTGTCATTTTATAGGTGTATCAGACCTGGGTCTGAAAGACACTGTTTCCTGAGAGTCATCTGCCACCTCTGGCTCTAATAATCTTTCTGCCTCCTCTCCTGCAAGATCCCCAAGCCTTGAGGAGAGGGGTTTGATGAAGATACTCCATTTAGGACTGAGCGTTTCCAAGTCTCTCAGTTTCTGCATATTGTCCAGCTGTGCGTCTCTGTGTTAAGATATTCTGATGAGGTTTGATTGTTTCTCTGATCACAGGGTTCAAGCCCTAGTGACCCAGTTTTGGGTCCCTGACAGACAGGGATGCCACAGGTTGGCAGAGTCACAAAGTAATGAGGTGAGCTAGAAGGAAAGGCCTACCGGGGACAAGTGAAACAGCAAGGGGGACTTTGTTTCTGCACTGGGAGGCCAAGAGTATTGATTTGATCTGTATTGGAAGGTTTGGGCAGCCTTTTGTATTTGTGTGGATAAAGGCTGGATCAGCTTTCTGTTGCTGTAACAAATGCCTAAAGTAAATCAATGTAAAGAAAGAAGATAAGAAAGGTTCCCTTTGGGTCACAGGTTTGAAAGCTTCAATGTGTGGTTGGTAGTTTCTGTTGCCTTGGACCCAGTGGTGAGTGAGCGCAGCATGACAGGATCCGTGACCAGAAGTTGATCAGTCATGGTAAGAGGGCAGTGTGTTCGGTGTGTGCACAAGTGTGTGTGTGTGTGTGTGTGTGTGTGTTTAGAGACAGAGATAGAGACAAAGAAAAACAGAGAAAGACAGAGAAGAGAAACAGAGAGGAGAGAAACACAAAGGGTGCCAGGTCCCACACTCCCATAAATAGCCTATCTCTGGGGACTTTCCTCACTGCTCTCATCTTTTAAAGGTTTCACTGTCTCCTGAGAGTTAGAGGCTGGGGACCAAGCCTTTAACACATGACTTTTTGTAGACCAAGTTTTTAATGTTACTATGGAAAGTTTTCAAGGTGTTGTTTTTATGTCTGATATAATGAACCAAACAGAAGTGAATCTGAAGACAAAAACTTCATTAAAAATTCTTGAAACTTTTTTTTCAGGATCAAGTTTATGTTTATTTAAAACCATTTTTTTTGGTCAGATAAACTTGGGCTGTTGTTTAACACAGAAACCTTGGGAGATTCTGGTCTCATGGATATAGCACGGTCATTTTGGGAACGGATGCCAGTCAGTAGTTTCTGTGATCAAACGGATGTCTATATTCTGCAGTGTAACTTAATGATAGATGAACAAAGCGGTGAGGTCATTTTATTCATAGTGAGACCTCATTGAGACATGACTAAG
Source organism: Rattus norvegicus (assembly GCF_021556685.1). Classification (NCBI taxonomy): domain Eukaryota; kingdom Metazoa; phylum Chordata; class Mammalia; order Rodentia; family Muridae; genus Rattus; species Rattus norvegicus. The sequence goes on along the minus strand of NC_141535.1, from coordinate 219,805,744 downwards.
AGATCTCCCTGGGTAACTGTGGGTCTGAAGGCTACACTCTCCACGAATGCACTCCTTTTGACAGACACCAATGACAGGGATGAGAACAGCTTCTGCGGTGTTTACGCAACTGGTAAAGTCTTCACTGAAGTCAAGGGGAGTTTGCTTATGTAAGGGCTGCAGGCCTTAGCTGCCGGAGATTAAAAGGGGGAAAAAAAAGTCCTTAAACTCTTTCAACATTAATATTGCCTGTAAGGAATCCAGCCACGACCTAAGCCTCGGAGCTTTTCCAACCTAGCAAGCAGAAGGGTAAACAGTAAACACCAGCTATTTTAAGCACGATCTAATCATAGTTCAATGAACAGCGATATTATATCTGATCTCTAAGGTATTAATACGTTTATATCACTATTAGACTTTTTTTTTTTTTTTTTAACGCAGCCCATTAAACAAACAACGGCTTAAGTCTGTGGTATTTAAAAAAATCAAGTTTCCGTGGCGTGGGACCGGGTGGGAGCGGGGCTGGTGCCTCTTTCTCCATCTTTTTCCCCCCCTCAGGTGCAGTTTTGTGTTAATATAAGAGAAGTGTGGCCTTCCTTCTCGTCGAGCTAAAAGTGAGCTAATCCCTGTGTAAGGAATCAGTAAGTGCGATCTGCTTAATCTAGTCCCAGTGCGAAACTGTTGACACTTGTTCTTCTTTCCATCTTTATGTGACTGGGCCTGTTTTGTGCTGGATTAGACACAAATCTCCCTTGCGGTACATTTGGCATGTTACTAGTAGTTTAACTTCATTAATAATGTATGAAGAAAATGTAATCCATTGCAAGGAAGGAGAGAAAAGTATTTTTTTCTTCTTCTTTTGCTTTCCTCAAATCCTTTGGAATGAGTAATTACTCAACATTCTATGTTTGATGTTACATTTCACAATTGAACTTCCAAGAGTGATGGTTAAGACAGAGAGAAAGTTTGGCAAAAAGGTCCGCGCGAAAACACACCTTTTAAAATTTTTAAACGTGATTCCGGATGGCCAGAACTTGTTAAACGTAGTAGGGAATTAAATATTTATTCAGCTTATTTCATTTTCAGGGTCATAAATGCGCTTTCTGAGCCATCCTCCGTAACGAGGATTTCTAGCACAGAGCCAGTCACAGGCATCAAGAGCGGGGAGCACTAAATTACAAGGAGGGTGACTGAACAAATAAGGACGCGGCTGACTTGTAAAAAGGACGCAAGTGATCATCTCTGATTGAAATATTATAGCTAAATGAGTTTGGCTGAATCGAACGCAAACGTGCCAAAAATAAGCCCCTTAGCTGCTGCTTAAAAAAAAGAAAAAAAAGATGTTTTCTAGAACTGCTTTAGATGGAAATGGTATTAAAAAAAAACACTATTGATAATTATGGCAAGTCCCAAAATGGCCTAAGGAAGGTAAGCTTGCCCCTCGCAGTGGACTTTTGGACTCTGTACTCCGGTCACATTTGGGCGATCAGAGCAACAGCTGGGGAGACTTTGCCAACAAAGACGAGTGTTGGATAATCCTGATGAGATTCCACATACAACATCTTTTGTAATTATGTCACATTCAGCTGTAATGGAATAATTCAAGCCGAAAGGACAAAGCTTTGATCCTTTCTTAAACCTTTCCCTGTGGACTGGCTATCTAAAAGATTTAAAGATATTTCTGTTACAAGATCTAGTGTCCCTCAGAGAAGTCGTGCTTGTTTCTGATGCGTCGGGAACCACGAGAACAATATCGAGTTTGCCAAGGCGCTTCTCAAAGCATCTTTTGGAGGGAGGGGGCTTACTGAATGAAGATATCAGTGATTGGCTGCTCTTCGCTCTTTTTCCCCCCTCCACTGTCAGGATCCACGATTTTATTCTGTCAGGAGATCAGGAAGACAGGAAGGCGATGTAAATGTGTTGTGGGGTTAGGCCGTCAAACATTGAACGTTTGCGTGCAGTTTACCTTCTCTTTTTGCCAGTACTCGATAAGTTTTGCCTCTGTAGAAAGGCAAATAATGTAGAAAGTGGCATAAATCGTTTGTGTTAAGGGAATTAAAAAAAATAAAAGTCTCTAAAAGACTAGCAAGCACAAGCTTTAGCTTTCTCACGAGGGAATTTTGTGTAAAATATTTCTATTTTATTTTCATGGATTTTAAAATTCTAAATCACAGTTCACGATTCTGTATCAATAGGCAAATAAAGTTTTAAAACTTTATTTGTCTTGCACATGAAGAGCAAATACAAATACAAATGTAAATACAAATACAAATAAAATCCACAAGTTTAGCTCAGGTATAAATTAAAAATAATTCCATTTTCACTCTTGGTATATTTTGTTCCTACATTATGCATTTTTGTTTATTAGAAAACTTTCTAGTTACAATTATTTTCCTGAGACTAAGAGGATTTTTGTCCAGGGCGATGAAGCAAAGGTTGTACTCGTGACTGTCTCTCCTGGAGCATCGTTTGTGCTATGGGATATCTTTCCTGTGCTCCTCTCAGAGGGAGAAGGTGATTTTAGTGCCTAAATAGAATATGGGCAATCCTCTGTGGAATTTGGTTACACATCAGTTTTACATTGACACTAATATTTTCTCTATAGAGAACACATAATAAAGATTTTTTTCATTGAAAGTTTTAACTGCATGCAATTTAATCTAAATAGTCCCAGTCAATATTCTCAATAATTTCAATATTCTTTGTTAGAAAATTTCCATTTCCTCTCCTCTTCTCTCCTCTCCTCTTTTTCCCTTTCTTTTCTTCTTATTTTCCAGTGCTAAGCAACAGACCCAGGGCTCTTCGTGTGCAAGACAATTACTCTACTTTTCAGTTACATTTCCAGACAATGCTGTCAGCTGTGACACTGGCATCATCGGCATCAACTTGTAGACAGTAAGCGTGAAGTGACTGTAGGACTTGAGCAAAATGGGGCTCAAAAAATTCCAGCTTTGACCTGAGAGTTTAGGATTCTTTCTGGGGTACTGGGGTTGCCCTTTCCTGATCCTATTACCTTTTTTTGGTAACAGTAGGAGAGGGAACAGTCAGAAGTTTGTATTCAAGGCTACAGCTTCTCCTGTATATTATTACTTTTAATTGTAACTTGGTAACGATCTTTGTTTTTCTGTAGCTTTAAGCGTCTTTTTAAGAATGTGTCATACATTTGCTAGGTTAGTCGAATAGAAGGTAAATCATTCTCTTTAGCCATGATTCACAAAATTGTTGAAGGGAAAATGTATGCATATACATATAATATATATATTATATATACACATCTATATATATCCTCTGAGTTGGTGAAACCCCCCCCCCTCCCGGGTATCATCCCACCCTGGCACATCATGTCTCTGTGAGGCTAGGTTCATCCTCTCCCACTAAGGCCAGACAAAGCAGCCCAGCTAGAAGAACATATCCCACAGATAGGCAACAGCTTTTGGAATAATCCTCACCCCCAATCTCTCTCTCTCTCTCTCTCTCTCTCTCTCTCTCTCTCACACACACACACACACACACTCCAGTTGTTCAGGAGTCATGAAGAGAATATATTAGATCTCTCCCTGTCTGCTTGAGGCCACGGTTTAGATGGCAACTCCATGAACATGTATTCAAAGACCTCTAAATACTTGCTTAATTGTACGCAATGCATTTCTTTCTCTGTCAGTGTTTGGTTATTTCTCTTAGGACAGCAAATTGGTCCTTGAACAAGGGAGACATTTAGAATACTTTTTGGTAGTTACAGCAAAGGTTAGTAAATGTTTTCCCAACACACTAAGACTGTGGTGGACTGACAGAGCTTGAGATTCGGCCTGGTGTCCATGCCCTGTATAAAGCTGATAATCTCTTTCATTTTAGTCAGAATACGTGTTTTCAGGCCATCCAAATGACTGCTTATATTTGCATAGTAGAATTGAAGGCAGCAGGCACATTCTTAGTGCATTCAGTAGATGAGCCTTCCTGCACATTTTAGCTATTACTTTTTTTTAATTGTTTCATTCTTTGGGGGGGGGGAAGCCAATAATTCAAAACTGATATCTTATTTTTAAGTGTTGATAATGAAATGAAAATTGTACAAATAGGGCTAGCTATCAATCACTCATTTATAATATTTATGTGGAACTTTCTTGATTTTTTTTTTAGAATCCAGTATCTTCCCAGGGGGAAAAATACTACATGTGTTTTAGACATTTAAAAAATTATTTGGCTAGAAGAGTCAAGCCTTCTGTATTGTAGGTGACCAAGTTTTAAGGCTCTGTGTGCAAAGCAAAACCCCTCTAATTCCTCTGTTTAGTCCCCATGTAAATCCAGGGACGCAGAGGTGCAGAGTGCTGGGTTTGAGGCCGCCTCATCTTCTTTTTTTTTTTTTTTTCTGGTTCTTTTTTTTTTTTTCCAGAGCTGGGGACCGAACCCAGGGCCTTGCGCTTCCTAGGCAAGCGCTCTACCGCTGAGCTAAATCCCCAACCCCGACTGTTACCTTTTAAATGTGGCTCCAGATCACGCATTTGTTCAAATGGCAACAACTTTTCATTTAAAGAAACCATTATATAAAAAGGAGATTTATTCACAGGAGAGGGAATAGTTTAAACATCTCATTTCAAGGTTGTGGAAAGTCTTTCTTAAAAAAAGAAAACCAATACCCTTTAATTTTATAAATGCCTTCACCACACCACTTTATTTTATTTTTATTTATTTTAAGAGGTTTGTTAAAAAATACTATTTTTAAATAAAACAAAACTAGTGACTCGTGTTAACAGTTTGCACTGTCTTCATGTCTCCAGTAGGCAGCACAGAGATGTTTAATCTTTACTCCACTGGGTTATTTTTAAGCCAAGGCAGGAATAGTATTATTGTACCCACAAACATTCGTATGTTTATCTTTAAAGGTAAAAATTCCTCCTTCCGTATGTAAAATCATTCACTAAGTCTCCTGGAATAATAATCAGGTCTAATCATGCTATGCCATTAGAGATAGGAGGCTTGCTTCTCACACGTATTATGTTAGTGGATAATAATATTTTTCCATTTATGCCTCAAGGAGTCAATAAAGCACACAGAGAAAAACATAAAATAGTTTGAAAAACGACAGTCAAGGTCCGCGTTGCTACTTAATAGCTATGTGACTTAGAGCGCGGTTAGGTCTTCCTTTCTCATTTGCAGAAACGGGAATAATGGAACTAGGGTCATCTCAGCGAGCGTGTGAAATGACATCAGTGTCCCTAACGCTGTAAGGCTAAGAATACTTCATTAAATGTGAGCTATTTTTTAAAACCTTGCAAATGGAATTTGAACCCAAGGCTGCCTGATCTTAAAGTCCGTGAACTTTCCACGGTGCCAGGCAGGGACAATGCTGGCGGCACACCAACCTGGGCACTCTTTAAAGAGAAGTTAATGTGGATTTATTAAGACTCTACTCCTGGTAGTACTAAATTTTCCACTATCGTTGGCAAGCTAGTGATTGGTGTTCTCTTACTGTGGCAGTCACTAGGCACGGAAAACAGCTGGTGCTGAACAAGTGGCTGGGAAGGTAAGTGAAGCCAGGACTGGCAAACTGAGGGTGCGCAGAACACAGCGAGGCCGGGGTTAGCGGGAGTGGAATGTGATGGGAGACAGAAGATCTTAGTCTCATGGAGAACTAATTGCCAGCAGCCAGCATTCTACGCTCATGATCTTTGTAAGGAAAATTAATACCCTAAGCCAGTGCGTGTCCTAGATGCCATACCAGTGAGGCCACTTGTGGTAGATGATTTACGTTCACACTTATATAGTCCTTGTGGCTTCCAAATTCGTTTGTAATTTCAAGAAATGTCCCCGTCGAGATTTGTTCAAAGCCGAACGTTCACATAAAAAATGGCTAGCGACTGGGTGCTAAAATGTGAAATAATGAAGCAGAAACCTAGCAATGCTACAACGCAGGAGATGTTGCAGATTGGACCAACGGATTGCACAAACGTTAGAGTCAGGCCATGAGACAGATGCTCTCCCGTTTAGCTTTTGGTAAGGAGTAATTGCTAAGGCAGAAGGCTCTAGTCATATTTATGTTGTTGCTAGTGTTTCAGGCTTTGTAGTTTTGGTTCTTCCTGATTGCATGAGCCTGTCTTTTACTCGTAAGGAATGAAGATAAATTTCATTTTTTCATTCACTAAAAACACTGTTAGTGAGCTCCTACCGCCTACGATGTGCCGTTTTAGGGAATGGCAACGAGCAAGGCAGACAAAGTTCTTAACTTTTCTGGGACTTATTTTCTAGTTAGGAGATAGAAGATGAACAAGAGGAATATATTCCATTAAGAAATGCCAAGGAGAAAAAAGGTAAACAGGCCAGGGAGTGAGGAGGAATGGAGGAAGTTATGGGGCTTTTCCATATGGTGGACAGGGAAGGCACTCCTGATGAGCTGACTTAGGTATGGAGTCCCAGAGGTTGGAAGGCAATGAGTTGTGCGGCTATTGTGTGTTCCTACTTAGTGGTGACAACAAGCACTCAGGCACATTATGATCGGCATGTGGGACAAAATTCAGAGGCTACCGTGTGACGTCATCAGGAATGGGGATAAGGAAGGGAAGCTGGGTACTGAGTGCTGATCTTGGAGCTGAGCAAACTGGGAAGCATCTACAGAACCCAGGACGCAGAGGCACGAGCTCATGGAGACCACAGTGAAATCGCTCCCGCCGCTGTGCACAGCACGCAGGAGGGATGAGGTGGACGCCTGGCCCGCGTAAGGTCCAAGTCCAGACTGGACTACTAACTGCAGTTGCTGTGAGGTTACACTGATGCTTGCCCGATGCTGTCAAACGAGTCGGCGCGTATATTCACTAAATGTAGAAGAGTCACTGACTTGATTGGAAAAATTGCATAGAAATGCTTGAATCTGTTATACACATCTTGCTTTAGTTATGACATGTTGATCTATGGAGAGCTGACTTGAGCAGGAAAATATTTTGCAATCTCTGGTCTTTCTCCTGAGAAACTTCAGGATTAAATTTTTTTTTTTTTTGTTTTGGATGTTTAAGCATCTCCATTTAAAACTGGTGGTTAAGTGTTTTAGGAAATTAGCGTGTGCCAGGGAAGTTCAGAGCTTAGTGAGTCTTGCAGTCTATCCCATCACACAGTAAACCCAGAGATTGTGTCATTTACGGAAAAACTTGTTTCTAGTCGTGGTGTGGCTCAGTGCTTAGCACACACCCTTAAGTCCCTTTGGATGGAATACGGACACACTCTTAGTATGCTCCTTTAATACCAGACCAGGAAGGTAAAGTTAGTTTGTAGAAGGAAGCAGCTGTGTTCGAAAGTGATGTCTAACGGAATGACAAGTTGACAGAAATAGGATATGACCAACTCTCCCAAGAAGGGAGAGGAAAGAGAGGCAACACAAGAGGGAACAGTGCAGAGGGAGAAGAAGAAAGAGAAGGTGGTTTTACTGAGAGAGTGTTACAGAGACAGGCCGAGGAATGAGGGAGCCAGAGTGTGAGAAGGAACATGTTGCCAAAGTTTGTATAAGGCCAAAGTAGAGCAATTCAGGAGAGACCAAGAGGGAGAAATCAGATTGAATCAGTCAGCTGGAGGAGTTTGATCCAGTACAGCTGGGCTGAGCCAACCAGTCAGAGTTCAGAAAAACCTAGGAAGGGGTGAGCTTTTTCAGTAGCAATTCTTAAAGGCTGAAAACATTCTAGGCCTAGATAAGATTGTACAGAGGATAGAGTCTTCCAGGACTAGACCTAGGTTAGCAGACCGAGGCAGTGAGCCTGAGATGACAATTACATCGGGTGAATAAAAAAAAAATACCTTTACAAACAAGAATTTTGGTTTCTTAAAAAAAAAAACCCAGTTATGCTATGTTAGTACATTTTTATTTTAATCTCAGGTGTGAGATAAGAGGTTGCTTCACAGTATGTGATTATGATTTGCTTTGTGCACTAGCAGGGGAGTGATTTCTGCCAGCTGCAGATAGTTTAATTTGGAGGTCCCTGACGGGGTGTAAGTGAGAGTTCCCAGTGCCCGTGAAGGCTGTTTCTTCCCGGCTGCTGTTACGGCTGCTGCTTTCCCTGCCTTCCCTGCCCCTGCTGCTTCTTCTGCTACTGGTCCTGGTTGCTGTTGTTGCAAGTTAAGGAGAAGAAGTTGTGGATATCCTGATAACAAAGACTGTACTTGCCCCAAGGAACACAGAGTCCCTAATCAGCAGGAGGAGGTCAAAAGAGGTCTAAGTTTCCTCTCTCCTCTTACCTTCTTTCTCTCCTGCCTAGTTTTGGGGGATTGGAAGGGATCAGGGTGGACTAAGTGTTGGAAGGTAGGTAGAGGTATAAGAACCCAATAAAATAGCTAAAAATAATTGTCAACCTAAGAGTCCACTGTGTTCTTAGGACATTAAACAAATACACTTACCACATCAAATGTATTCCTTGGCACATTCAAAAGCATTTCCCTGTGTTATTCTGGTCTATAGAAATGTTTCCTGTTATGTCCTAATGGTAAAAGTTAAAGCATTTACTCTAAAAACATTTGCCTGTAATGATGGTGATGGTATGCTTTGGACATGGAGTATATTCCAAGGGAGCTGTTGTCATTGAAGTTCAGTATGTAAGAACAAAGAAAAGGGAATATATTGAATTTTAATGAATAAACATGTCTGTAAACTCCATTTGGTATATGTACCAAAGGATGTTTTGCTGAGAACAGGCACATGGTGTTTTCTCTGGAAGCTGCCTGTTGGAAGGGCATGTGATGTTTCGCTGAGCAGATGCTTGAGAGATCATGTGACCTTTGGAAAGAGTATAAGGATAACCCAACAGACAGCAGACAATGCTCTTGCATTGGTTCGCCTTGCAACACTTTTCTGGTCGTTGTTGGTCTTCGCTGATGACACTCTTGCCTTGGTTCGCCTTGCTTTCTTCTCTGATCATTACTAGTCATGACTTTGTAGAGAGAAATGCACTAAAGAAGGTCTGGTAGTGTTCTGCTGCTCCTTGCCCCTTCCACGGGACTTGTGCCGATTGGCGGAACCTCTCGGTTTCTTCTGGAAAGAGCTGCTTCTACTGATTCCTGTTTGATGTTTTGTTAGAGGACTGGACTGCTGACTACAAAGATTGACATCACCCCCCAAAACTATTTCTAAACAGGTCCCCAACCCCCCCCATTTTCTATTAACTTCCTTTTCCTTTATCTCTGGTGGGTGGTTGGCTAGAAGGGAGGTTGAAGCATTAAAGAACCATAATTAAAGTAGGTTTAAAAAAAATCTAAGCTTAGTGGAATGCATAACCCTCGTAGTGATAGAAAAATTTCAAGGAAGATGTAATTTCATAAGCAATTTAAGTTACTATAAAATTTGATGGTGAATCTTGATAGAGAAATTATCCACATAGTCAGGATTAACTCAACTGTATTCTTGAACTCTTGAACTGGGGTGTGTAATTTGGTGAACGATTTTGTTGTGTGCTTTTTTTTATTTTTGAATTTTTTTCAGACTGGGCCTCACAATGTAGTCCTGTGTCTGGAACATTCTATGAAGGTCATGGTGGCCCTGGAACTCATAGAGATCTGTGTGCCTCTGCCTCTGGAGTGCTGGATTGAACCCTGCCAGCTTGGTAAATAATTTACTAAGATACAACTCCTTGGCCCCACCAGGGACTCAGGTGCCATTGTCTCTGGTAGGAATTTTGTGGAAATTGTATTCGAGAAGCTTCCTAGACAGTCTGATCAAATGACCTATGGTTATCGTTCTCCTGCTTCCTCTGATGTGGAAATCTGTCTATATTTTGTCATTGGAGTTGGAAGTACAATTTGTCTTTCCTCACGGCAACATTTACAAATCAGAGCTCTTCACTTCCACCAGACATGTTTGCTGTTCAGTTTTTGAGACTCAGAAAGGCTGGGACCCATGATCTCCTTACCTGGCTGCTTCCCCTGCCCTCAGACTCTACTTGTACTCTGCTCTTCCCTTTCTCCTTGTTCTCTTTCTCATCTGCATAGAGGATGCGCCCCTCCTGTAAGGCTTCACCTATAGTTTCTCCTTACATCCATTTCACCTGTTGGCTTGGCTGCTCTTCCCAGCTCCAGGAAACACCCTGAGACTGCCATCTTCCTGTTTTGTTGGCAAGGTGTACAGGTCAGGCATATATCAGACCTTTGGGGAATAGTTTAGAATGATCCTTGAGGCAAGACTTGTTTTCCTGCTCCCAAGAATCGACTTCACTTCTTAGTACCTTCTCTTCTTTTTGAACTCCAAGGGACCAACTTGACATCTCTTTATGTTCTGTTCTTTCAATGACTACTTTTTCTTAAGCTATACGTGTACCCACATCTTATTTCTTTTTAAATTTAAACTCAAATAGGTCGCTGTTATTGTCTGACTATGTGTCTCTCACATTCAAATGTTGAAGTCCTAATTTCCAACATGATAGCAGTCTTTAGGGTGTTGACTGGGTGACTAATATCCAGAGTTGACCACTTTGGGATTGGTGTCCTTACAAAGTAGTTCAAGAAAGTTCATTGAACTCTTCTGTCATACATGAGGACACAGCCAAAAGGCACTATCGATGGGAAGAAATTGGGACTTCCTTAGATACCAAATCTGCAGATGGATTGATTTTGACATCTCAGATCCTAGACCTGCAAGAAATACATTTCGATTTGTTTTAAACTATTCAGTTTATTGAATTTTGTTATAGCAGCCTGAATATATTCAGGCATTCAGTTTCCTTTGCTATCCATTGTCCTTGCTAAGCAAAAAGAGTAAGTACTGCCCTACTATTGATACAGAAGGAATGTTGATTTGCCTTTCCTCTTTATCTGGACACTTGGGAATCCATACTAAAGTTTATGAGTAAAAAAATCACAAAAAAGAACCATTGAGTTCATTTGTCCACATAAAGTCTTTTTTTAAAATTTATTTATTTTATATTTTATTAATCATTCCATTTGTTTACATCTCAAGTGATATCCCACTTCATGGTTACCCCCTTTGCCAAGACCCCATCCCATTATATCCCACTTCCTGGTTACCCCTCTACCAACCCCCATCCCACATCCATCCTCTACCTTTGCCTGTATGAAAGTACTCCCCTACCCACCCATACTCTCCACCCCGTACTCCACCATCCCCCTATGCTGGGGCATCAAGCTTCTCAGAGACCAAGGGCCTCCCCACCTGTTGCTGTCAGGCAAGGCCATCCTCTGATACATATGTGTCTGGAACCATGGATCCCTCCAGGTACACTCCTCCATTGGTGGTCTAGACTCTGGGAGAACTTGGTGGTCAGGCCAGTCTATGTTGTTCTTCCAATGGGGTTGTAATCCCTCTCCATTCCTCCAGTCCTTCTGCCAGCTTTGCCACCAGGTTCCCTGAGCTCAGTTTGATGGTTGGCTCCAAGCATCCACATCTGAATTGGTTAGTTGCTGGCTAGACTTCCTCAGGATTTGCCACACTAGGTTCCTGTCAGCAAGCACCTCTTGACCATGGCAACAGTGTTGAGTTTGGTGTTTGTAGACGTGATGGATCCCCAGGTAGGGCAGTCCCTGGTTGGCCCTTCCTTCAGTCTCTGTTCCATTTTTTTGTTCCTGTTCTTTCTTTGGACAGGAACATTTCTGGTTAAAAAAATTGGGATGGGTGGGTATTCCCATTCCTCAACCAGGTGCCATGTCTGTCTGCTGGAGGAGGTCTCTATAGGATCTATCTCCCCCTTCTCTGCTTATTTTGGCTAAAGTCACCCCCACTGTGACCTGGGAGCCTCATATTTACCTGGTGTCTGGAAACCTCTGGTGGCTATCCTCAGGTCCTCATTACCCCCTGCTATACATTTTTGTTCGATGTCTGACCCTCTGTGCCTCTCTCACATCTCAAGATTCTGATGCTGCCACCCTTATTTCCTCCCCCTCCTTTTTCCCTTCCCTGTTCCCCTTTCCCTTCACCTCTCACAATCGTCCTGTTCCCCTCTCAACACAGGACTGAAGCATCCACACCCTGGTCTTCCTTCCTTCTACACTCCATATGTTCTGTGGGTTGTATTATGTGCACTGTGGCCTTTTGGGCTAATATCCATGTATTAGTAAGTATATACCATGTATGTTCTTTTGTGTCTGGGTTACCTCACTCAGGATGATATTTTCTAGTTCCATCCATTTGCCTGAGAATTTCATGAAGTCATTGATTTTAATTGCTGTGTAGTACTCCATTGTGTATATGTACCACAATTTCTGTATCCATTCTTTGATTGAGGAATATTTAAATTGTTTCCAGCTTCTGGCTATTATAAATAAGGCTGATAGGAACACAGTGGAGCATGTGTCTTTCATATGTTAGAGCATTTTTTGGGTGTATGTCTGGGAGTGGTATAGCTGGTAGAACAATTTTTAATTTTCTCAGGAACTGCCAGACTGATTTCCAAAGTAGTTTTACCAGCTTGTAGTCCCAGCAACAATGGAGGAGTGTTCCTCTTTCTCCACATCCTCACCAATATCTGCTGTCACCTGTAGTTTTGGTTGTTTTTTTTTTTTTCTTTTTGTTTCTTTTTTTTTGTTTTTTCTTTTTTTTTTTTTTTTTGTTTTTTTTTCCGGAGCTGGGGACCGAACCCAGGGCCTTGTGCTTGCTAGGCAAGTGCTCTACCACTGAGCTAAATCCCCAACCCCCACCTGTAGTTTTGATCTTAGCCATTCTGACTGGTGTGAGATGGAGTCTCAGGGTCCTTTTGATTTGCATTTCCCTGATGACTAAGAATGTTTAACATTTCTTTAAAAGCATCCCAAGTAGGTGAGACCCACATACACTGCAAATGAAAATCAATAGAGTTCTGTAGGTTCCTGAGAGGCAGTACGGTGGAAACAGTTGAAAGAAAATCATAACCAGGAGATCAGTAAATTAAAAGGAGATAATGTGAAGGGGATTGATGGAAAAAGACATTACAAAGGCTTAGACACTGCTTTGGACTGTTTTACTTTTTTAAAATGTAAAATTACATTGATGAAATTCAAATTAATTATCTCTTAAGCATCAGTTTTTGAGGAAAAAGGCATACATTACTAAATCTTATACATGTGTCTTATGCTCTAATCATGTGCTTGTTAGCAAAAAAACCTTATGAAAAGAAACCTGGTGTAGGAAGTAAGAGAGTTTAACTGGACAACAATTCCACGACAATCTGTGGAGTATTTCCCTATACTGTAGGTCATCACTTACTTCCATTTTTGTCATCTCTAAGAACCAATAAGGTAGATCTGAAATGACTTTAATCTGAATATTTTTATAACTTTTGTATGTGCTCCTCTTTTTACTATAATGTACTTTTATTATACTTTGCCATCTATGATATATTTTTAATTAAAATATATTTACACCCTTAAAAAAAAGCATCCCAAGTGAGGTAACCCAATCACAAAACAAAAACAAAAACAAAAACAAAAGAAAACAACCACACCTGGTATGCACTCACTGATAAGTGGATATTAGCCCAAAAGCTCGAATTATCCAAGATATAATCCGTAGACCACATGAAGCTCAAGAAGAAGGACAACCGAAGTGCAGATGCTTCAGTCCTTCTTAAAAGGGGGAACAAAAATATTCATAGGAGGAGATATGGAGACAAAGTTTGGAGCAGAGACAGAAAGAATGGCCATTCAGAGCCTGCCCTACCTGGGGATCCAGCATAGTTATATATACAGTTACCAAAATTAGACAATATTGATGAAGCTAAGAAGTGCATGCTGATAGGAGCCTGATATAGCTTTCTCTTGAGAGGCTCATCTAGCGCATGAAACGTACAGAGGTGAATGCTAGCAGCAAACCATTGAACTGAGAACAGGGTCCCTGTTGGAGGAGTTAAAGAGGATTGAGGGAGCTAAAGGGGCTTGCAACCCCATAAGAACAACAATACCAACCAACCAGAGCTCCCAGGGACTAAAACACTACCCAAACACTGTACATGGACAGACCCATGTAGCAGAGGAATAGCCTTGTTGGGCTCCAATGCGAGGAGAAGCCCTTTGTCCTGCCAAGGCTGGACTCCCCAGTGTAGGGGAATGTCAGGGAGGGGAGACAGGAAGGGGGGTGGTTGGGGACAGGGAACGCCCTTATAAAAGAAGGGGGGTGGGGATGGGATAGGGGGCTTATGGACGGGAAATAGGGAAGGGGAATAACATTTGAAATATAAATAAAAAATATCCAATAATAAAAAAAAATAGTGTCTCAGCCATTTGAGATTCCTTGGTTGAGAATTCTCTATTTAGCTCAGTACTCAACTTTTTAATAGGGTTATTTGGTTCTCTAGATTCTAACTTCTTGAGTTCTTTGTATATATTAGATACTAGCCTTCTATCACATGTAGGGTTGGTAAATATCTTTCCCCAATCTGTGGGCTGCCATTTTGTCCTATTGGCAGTGTCCTTTGCTTTATAAAAGCTTTTCGACTTTATGAGGTCCATTTGTCGATTGTTGCATAAGCCATTGTTGTTCTGTTCAGGAAGTTTTCCCCCGTGCCTATGTGTTTGAGTCTTTTTCCCACTTTCTCTTCTATTAGTTTCAGTGTATCTAGTTTTATGTGGAGGTCCTTGGACCACTTGGACTTGAGATGAGAATGGATCAATTTTCATTCTTCTACATGTAGACTTCCAGTTGAACTAGCACCATTTGTTGAAAATGCTGTCTTTTTTCCCACTGGATGGTTTTAGCTCCTTTGTCAAAGATCAAGTGATGATAGGTGTGTGGATTCATTTTTGGGTCTTCTACTCTATTCCATTGATTTACTTGCCTGTCTCTGTACCAATACCATATCTTTTTTTTTGTTTGTTTGTTATCACTATTGCTCTATAGTACAGCTTGAGATCAAGGATTGTGATTTCCCCAGAAGTTCTTTTAATGTTGAGAATAGTTTTTGCTATCCTGGGTTCTTCTTTGTTATTCTGAATTAATTTGCAAATTGCTCTTTCTAACTCTATGATGAATTGAGCTGGAATTTTGATGGGGATTGCATTGAATCTGTAGATTGGTTTTGGCAGGATGGCCATTTTTACTATACTAATCCTGCCAATCCATGAACGTGAGAGATCTTTCCATCTTCTGAGGTTGTCTTCAATTTCTTTCTCCAGGGATTTAAGCTCTTGTCATACAGAACGTTCACTTGCTTGGTTAGACTCACACCAAGATATTTTATATTATTTGTGATTATTGTGAAGGGTGTTGTATTCCTAATTTCTTTCTCAGCCCTTTTATCCTTTGAATAGAGGAAGGCTACTGATTTGTTTGAATTAATTTTATATTCAGTCACTTTGCTGAAGTTGTTTGTCAGTTGTAGAAGGAATTTTTGGGCACATTTATGTATACTATTATATCATCTGCAAATAGGGATATCTTGACTTCCTCCCTCACAATTTGTATCCCTTTGATCTCTTTTTGTTGTTTAATTGAATAGGTGGGAGAGATAGGAAGTCTTGTCTTGTTCCTGATTTTAATGGGGTTGCTTTGAGTTTCTCTCCATCTAGTTTGATGTTGGCTATTGGCTTACTGTATATTGCTTTTATTATGTTTAGGTATACACCTGGAATTCCTGATCTCTCCAATACTTTTAACATGAAGGGCTGTTGAATTTTGTAAAATGCTTTCTCAGCATCTAATGAGATGATCATGTGGTTTTTTTTTCTTTGAGTTTGTTTATACAGTTGATTACATTGATGGATTTCTGTTTATTGAACCATCCCTGCATTCCTGGGATGAAGCCTACCTGATCATGTTGGATGATCATTTTGATGTGTTCTTGAATTTGGTTTGTGAGAATTTTATTAAATATTTTTGCATTGATATTCACAGGGGGAAATTGGTCTGTAGTTCTCTTTCTTTGATAGGTCTTTTTGTGGTTTAGGCATCAGTGTAACTGTGGCATCATAGAAAGAATTGGGTAGTGTTTCTTCTGTTTCTATTTTATGGAATAGTTTGAGGAGTATTGGTATTAAACCTTCTTTGAAGTTGATAGAATTCTGCACTAAAACCATCTGGCCCTGGGCTTTTTTTTTTTTTTTTTTTGGTTGGGATACTTTTAATGACTGTTTCTATTTCCTTGGGAATTATGGGGTTGTTTAGATGGTTTAGATTTGCTCACTCCTTGCGTAGTTCTTTTTCTTTCTACTTGGTTGATTTCAGCCCTGAGTTTGATTATTTTCTGCCATCTACTCCTCTTCGGTGTATTTGCTTTTATTTTGTTCTAGAGCTTTTAGATGACCTGTTAAACTACTAGTAAATGATCTCTCCAATATCTTTATGGAGGCACACAGAGCTATGAGTTTTCCTCTTAGCACTGTCTTCATTGGGTCCCATAAGTTTGAATATCTTATGCCTTCATTTTCATTGAATTCTAAAAAGTCTTTAATTCTTTTCTTTATTTCTTCCCTGATCAAATTATCATTGAGTAGAGGGTTGTTTAGCTTCCATGTGTGTGTGAACTTTCTGTTGTTGTTGTTTTTTTTGTTTTTTTGTTTTTTTGTTTTTTTGCTATTAAAGACCAGTGTTAGTCTGTGGTGGTCTGATAGAACACATAGAATTAATTTAATATTCTTGTATCTGTTGAGGTTTGTTTTGTGCCCGAGTATAAGGTTAATTTTTGAGAAAGTACCATAAGGTGCTGAGAAGACACACACACACACACACACACACACACACACACACACACACACACACACATGGCTGAAATGTTCTGTAGATATCAGTTAAATTCATTTTGTTCATAATTTCTTTCAGGGGTTGGGTATTTAGCTCAGTGGTAGAGCGCTTACCTAGCAAGCACAAGGCCCTGGGTTCGGTCCCCAGCTCTGAAAAAAAGAAAAAAAAGAAAAAAAAAGAAGAAAGCATAATTTCTTTCACTCCTTCTTTAAAAGGGGAACAAGAATACCCTTGGCAGGGAATAGAGAGGCAAAGATTAAAACAGACACAGAAGGAACACCCATTCAGAGCCTGCCCCACATGTGGCCCATACATATACAGCCATCCAATTAGACAAGATGGATGAAGCAAAGAAGTGCAGGCCGACAGGAGCCGGATGTAAATCGTTCCTGAGAGACACAGCTAGAATACAGCAAATACAGAGGCGAATGCCAGCAGCAAACCACTGAACTGAGAATAGGACCCCCGTTGAAGGAATCAGAGAAAGAACTGGAAGAGCTTGAAGGGGCTCGAGACCCCATATGTACAACAATGCCAACCAACCAGAGCTTCCAGGGACTAAGCCACTACCTAAAGACTAAACATGGACTGACCCTGGACTCTGATCTCATAGGTAGCAATGAATATCCTAGTAAGAGCACCAGTGGAAGGGGTAGCCCTGGGTCCTGCTAAGACTGAACCCCAAGTGAACTAGATTGTTGGGGGGAGGGCGGCAATGGGGAGAGGATGGGGACGGGAACACCCATAAAGAAGGGGAGGAGAAGGGATTAGGGGGATGTTTGCCCGGAAACCGGGAAAGGGAATAACACTCGAAATGTATATAAGAAATACTCAAGTTAATAAAAAAAATAAGAAAGCATAATTTCTTTCAATTTCACTGTGTTTCTGTTTAGTTTTTATTTCCATGATCTGTCCATTATTGAGAGTGGAGCATTGAAATCTTCTACTATTATTGTGTGAGGTTCAATGTGTGCTTTGAGCTTTAGAAATGTTTCTTTTACAAATGTGGGTGTCCTTGCATTTGGGGCATAGATGTTCAGAATTGAGAGTTCATCCTGGTGGATTTTTCCTTTGATGAGTATGTAGTGTCCTTACCCATCTTTTAAAAATAGTATTTGGTTGAAAGTCTATTTTGTTCGATATTAGAATGGCTACTCCACCTTGTTTCTTGGGACCATTGGCTTGGAAAATGTTTTCCCACCCTTTTTCTTTGAGGGAATGTCTGTCTTTGACTCTGAGGTATGTTTCCTGTATGCAGCAAAATGCTGGACCCTGTTTATGTATTGAATCTGTTAGCCTATGTCTTTTTATTAGGGAATTGAGTCCATATTAAAGACCAATGATTTTTGCTTCCTGTTATTTTTGTTGTTAGAGGTGCAATTATGTTTGTCTGTATCTCTTTTTATGGGTTTTCTGTGAAAAATTAATTTCTTGCTTTTTTTTGGGGGTGTAGTTTCCCTCCTTGTGTTGGACTTTTCCTTCTGTTTTCTTCTGTAGGACTTGGTTGTGGAAAGATGTTTAAATTTGGTTTTGTCTTGAAATACCTTGGTTTCTCCAACTATGGTAATTGGTAGTTTTGCTGGCTGTAGTAACCTGGGCTGGCATTTTTGTTCTCTTGGTGTCTGTATGACATCTGTCCAGGATCTTTTGGCTTTTAGAATCTCTGTGAGAAGTCTGGTATAAATCTGATAGGTCTGCCTTTATATGTTAATTGACCCTTTTCCCTTACTGCTTTTATTAGTCTTTCTTTGTTCTATGCATTTGGTGTTTTAATTATTATGTGATGAGAGGAATTTCTTACCTGGTTCCATCTATTTGGTGTTCTGTAGGCTTCTTGTATGTTCATGGGCATCTCTTTCTTTAGGTTAGAAAAGCTTTCTTCTATCATCTTGTTGAAGATATTTGTTGGCCCTTTGAGTTGGGAATCTTCATTCACTTCTCTATGTGTTCTTTTCAGGCTCAGTCTTTTCATTATGTCTTGGATTTCCTGAATGTTTTGGGATAGGAACTTTTTGCTTTTTGCATTTTCTTTGATGGTTGTGTCAGTGTTTTCTATGGTATTTTCTGCCCCTGAGATTCTCTCTTCTATCTCTTTTATTCTGTTGGTGATGCTTGCATCTATGATTCCTGATGCCTTTCCTAGGCTTCTATCTCCAGGGTTGTCTCCCTTTGTGATTTCTTTATTATTTTGTATTTCCATTTTTAGATTCTGGATGGTTTTGCTCAATTCTTTCACCAGTTTGATTGTGTTCTCTTGTATTTTTTTAAGGGATTTTTTTTGTGTGTTTTCTCTTTAAGGGCTTCTACCTGTTTACTTGTGTTGTCCTGTATTTCTTTAAGGGAGTTATGTTTCTCTTACAGTCCTCTATCATCTTCATGAGATGAGGGTTTAGATCTGAATCTTGCTTTATAGGTGTGTTGAGGTATCCAGAACTTTCTGTTGTGTGATGTTGTCAAATTGGTTTCTGTTGCTTATGTTCTTGAGCTTGCCTCTCCACATCTGGTTATCTCTGATGTTAGCTGACCTCCTTGTCTTGGACTGAAGCCTGTTATTCCTGTGATCCTGTGATCCCGGATGTATCAAAATACCTGGGGAGTTGCGCTGCAACTGGGATGTGGACTGTGTGGGATTGCGTCCAGCACTGGGCTCTAGTCCCTGGCACAGGTAGGAAGGGGAAGGCTCGAAGGGTCTCTGGCTGTGCAGGGAGTCTCCATATAAAGTTTTGATGTACTAACCTTGTTATCTTTGCCTGGACAATATTCTACATTCAAATTGTTCAGGCTGAAGTAGATAACTACGTTGCTTTTGTCTGTTTCTGAAGAATGAGTTGCTGTAGGGGAGAAAGTAGAATTCTCCCCATCAACTAGAAAATGTAACTCAAAGTTGCATTAGGACTTTCAGAACATCTAAAATTAACTTAATCAAGAACACACCACAATTTTATTGTGGAAAAAATTAAGCCTGGGCTAAAGTACATAAATGATGATCTTCCTAATTAGAGAGACATTTCCTGGTTTTTTTGTAAGATGACTTAATAGTGTGAAAGCCCCACACTTCTTGAATTAATCTATAAGCACAATATAATCCCAATCAAAATAACAGTGTTCCCCCCACCATGTGTCAGGAAGAAGAATTGTTCAAGTTAGACTTGAGAATAGTTAATAGTCAATATGTGGAGGATGTTTGTTTGCCGTGTTAGCTGTTGAGAAATTGGTTCAGGAACAGACAAATTGATCAACAGCATGGAAAGGTCAGAAACAGAACTGTGTGATGTGTACAGATACTTAATTTAAAATAAAGGTGACACTGAGAGTCGAGGGGAAAGGTTGGCTATCCAGAAGATGCTAGGAAAGTTGGTTTTTCAACCACAGGAAAATAAGTTGAGTTGAGAACTTTCACAGCAATTCATCTACTTGTAGAGAAGAAAACTGTATTGTTAACAGAAAAATGTGTGCAGCACCAACAGATGAGGAAGGATTAATAAATACAATTTCAAAAGAACAAACTGAAAGTGAATGTTGATGAATTGAGCTACACTAAATTAATAGTAATAGTTTTGATTAGTGAAGGATATTGTAGACAATGTTAAGAGCTACAGCATGACAGAACCTATATGTTCTTGACATTTATGTCTAAAACGGTGAGCACTCAGCTGGGCAGTGGTGACACATGCTTTTCATCCAAGAACTTGGGATGCAGAGGCAGTTGGATATCTGAGTTTCAGGCCAGCCAGAACTATACAGAGAAAAATCTGTCTTGGAAAACAAAACAAAACAAAATACGACTATTCGATCTATATCACGAATACAATGAAAGCAGCAATCTCAATATCAAAATAGACAAAGAATGTCATAGGCAATATGTAACATGGATGCAAATAATCAAACAAAAGCTCTGAAAGCCCCTATACATAGTAGAAGGTGATCACTTAACTGATAACCACAAACTTCCAAACAATAGACCCGTGACATATTGGTAAATGTTCAAACCTGGATGGTTCTGAACATGGACATGAGACTGCCATACCCACTGACGGGAGCTGGAGTATGGCCAGTCTAGACAGTCATCTCTCCGAACATGATTCTATCTACCTCGATGACCTACTGATTATAATAGCACATATGTTTAATAAGAAACTATCACATGGTATAGTGCATTTGCAGCATGGGATTGGATAAAAAGCTTCATGTCTGTCCTGGGAAAGTGGTGGATAAAACATGTGAAGTCCGTCACCATAGGCAAGTGTGACAGTGAATGGATGGATATGAAAATCAAGTTCTGGGTTCAATTACTAACAAATTCCAAACAACACACGTTTGTGCAAGGGAACAATGTGCAAACTATTAGAGATAGAATACCTACAGGAAAGATTTAACATCTCAAAATAATTATACACTATATTGTACTTGAGGGGGTGAGAATTGGAAATGGCCAACAATCTAAGCTCGCTGTGTATGGATATTTTTATGCAAAGCCAAGCTTAAGATAGCGTTTGAGGAAAATCCTGCTTGTAGCTACAACTTAGAATATAAAAGAAACTGGTATGAGGCTC
The DNA here is from genome assembly GCF_021556685.1 of Rattus norvegicus. Taxonomy (NCBI): domain Eukaryota; kingdom Metazoa; phylum Chordata; class Mammalia; order Rodentia; family Muridae; genus Rattus; species Rattus norvegicus. The sequence continues at coordinate 219,784,585 of NC_141535.1, read as the reverse complement.
TGGCAATAGCTGCATAGTTTCTGGATGTATGCAGCAACAAGGACCTATGCAGCGGGCTACTTGTGGGAAGGGAGGTGATGAGGGAGAATGGAAAGTTTCAAAGTAGGGGGTTATTTCCAAGCTGTTGCCTAAGACCACTTGGACTGTTTTCATCAGTTCTCTTCCATCCTCCCTCTCTGTCTCTTCTCCTTTCCCTCTTTCTCCTCATATACACACATATATGTATACACACACACACACACACACACACACACACACACACACCACTGATCGTAATTTGATTTCTCGATAGCAGAAACAAAGTAAGTTGAATTGCTAGCTGATACAGCATTTCTAGACGTAAGGGGTAAACTATATTGCTAACAGAAAGACATGTAGGACCTAGGAATGGGCAAGGATGTATTAAAAAATGTGAAAGTACAAACTGCAATGTGGATATTGGTAACTTTTGTTACATTAAAATTAGTAGTTTTGGCTAATGAAGTGTTAAAACTACAAAATTGAGAGAATGGACTATATATTCTAGATACTAATTTCCAAAATGGTGACTAGTCTACACACACACACACACACACACACACACACACACACACGCACACACACACTGGACTTCAGTCTGTGATTGGCTGACACTGCTTTGGGGAGTGATGACATCACAGTAAGAGCCTGTAACAGGGAAAAAAAATCACTCACCCATGTAGGGAGGCAAAAAGAGGAAGCAGATTAGTCTGGGCTCCCACTGTCCTCACAGAGGATACCATAATCTGCCCTAGTCCTTAAAACTCTCCCCATCTCCTATTACTACTAGTAGGGATTGTGTCTTCCAAACGAAGTCCTTGCTGGAGGTTTCAGATTGAAATCATGAACTATAGAGTTAAAATTGGTGGGCGAAGGGCTAGAAATAACCCAGGTGGTAATGGTGCCTGTTGCCAAGAGTGAGGAGATGAGTTTGTTTTTGGGGACCCGCAGGGCAGAATGGGAGAACCAGCTCCCACAGTTGTCATCTGACCTCCACAGGTGCACTCCCCAAGATAAATAATGAAAATTAAAATGCAATTTAACAAAACACTGGGTCAATCCCACCACACTGTGGAAAACATAAAACAGTGTCAAGACATGGAGGAATTATGGGATGTCACGATAAGCACCGCAGAAGCAGTTCTACAAATGTGGTGAAAGGTAGGAAAGTTAACTGCTTCCTCAACAATATTAATCTACCAAAAATAGATCCAAAGAACACATTCAAAACCACGAAGTCATTTACCCAGGAATAAATTGAGCAACATTCAAGCTTTTGATTAAAAAATACCCTGAGAATTAAAAGAAAGGCAGATGCCCTCCCATGGGTCAGCAAGAACAGCTGCAGCTGTTTTTATCTCCTTGGAGTTTTAGGCTTAACTGCATGTGGTAGTTAAAATCGGGAGTACTTTCTTCCTGAAAGAGTGAGTGTAGAGAAACTAAGACTGTTGGAGTCTGAAGTCATTTGGTGATAAGAATCTGTCTACTGCATTTCGTAGTGAAGGGATCTGAAAACGACAGGAGTATTAAATGTCCTCCACCTCGGCGGGCCAATTAGTGGCACTTTCAGGCCTACCAAAAACAAAACAAAACAAAACAAAACAGTTGTTTTTTTAAATACCTATTCCATTGATATTTTTAAAAGAACTTTCATTATGAAAATTTTACTATACATGTATAATCTAGACAAACTATATTATACGAACATATAAATTAATATAAGCCTACAAGTGCTTTTAAATTTATAAATTGAATTATGAAATTTTTTTTGTATTTTCACAAATATTTTGATGCTAAGCTAGGGAACATTGGAATTGGGAATTACGTTTTTAAGCATTTGGTTAAGGCTTCATGCTTATCTGGTGCTGTAGCTACCCAGCTTTGTGGGCTCCAGAATGAAATAAACATCGGTAGCTCCTAACTGGAAGGAAGATAAACCCTTCTTCCTACAGGTCCTTGTCCTGGTCCATGCTGGACAAGTTCACATGGGTTATCGACACTCCCATGAGGTATTGGTACCTGGGTTGGGGGAATTAAAAAAATAACAACAACAACAACAACAACAAAAACAAAAACAACAACAACAACAACACCCTCTGTCAAGCTGCCCACTAGTTTTTGTGTTGCTACCAGCCCAGGGTAGGGAGAGTCTCTGCTTTGACCTGCTTTAGGTGCTGAAGTAGGCCTCCAACACTGACTCACACCTGAGCTCCCCACAGGATGAAGCTCATGACAAAGCAGAAGCCTTTTTTGCCCAATGTGATATTAGAAGTCACAGGGCTTCAGTTAGGAGGAGGGGGAGACTGTGTTTGACCCAGGAAGCCATGAAGATGTTTGGCATTAGAGGGCTGTGGGGAGATGGTAAACTGAGCTGCCCTTAAGCACCTGCCTGTGCTGTCACTGCCCCATCAGACTTTACTAATTGACTCCAATAACTTGAGATAGCTTTTGCCAAGTTCTTTGACTTCTCTAAGCCATGCTTTCCTTATGCTGTTACTGAGATACAGTAGCTGCAGGGTGGAATCCCACACATAGAGTTTATGCAACTTCACTGGTTGTATGCTCATCCCCACACAAGCCCTGATACATCTACTGCATTTAAGAATTTTGCTCTGGGGCTTTCTTGTTCCCCTTTTGTGTTAGTTACTGTTCTGGTGCTGTGATAAAATGCCATAACCAAAAGCAATTTATATAGGAGAGTTTATTTTGACTTATGGTTCCCAAGAGAGAGTTCATGAATAGTAATGGAGGCATGACAGCCGAAAGCTGCAACAGGCAGCTGAGAGATCATTTCTTGAACTACAAATGGGAAGCGGAGAGTAAAGCAGAAGTGGTACAAAGGCTAAGAACTCTTTTTTGTTGTGTTTTGTTTTATTTTTGTTTTTAGTATAGAATAGAGTTTATTTATAGAATGGGGAGGGGAGTTCAGGAGGGAGTAGAGACAGAGAAAGGCAGAGAGACAGACAGAAAGGAGAGAGAGAGAGGGAGAGGGAGAGAGAGAGAGAGAGAGAGAGAGAGAGAGAGAGAGAGAGAGAGAGAGAGCATGAACATGAGGAGAGAGGGAGAGACAGGAGAGGGGAATGGGGAGAAAAGGGAAGGGACAGAGAGAGAAGAGAGCAAGAGGGCAGGGGTGTGAGAGAGTAAGAAGGCTAAGAACTCTCAAATCTTATTCCCAATGATAGACTTCCTCTAGCAAGGTTATAATTTTCCCAGTACCTTACCAAGCATCACTGCCAACTGGAGACCATGTTTTCAAATACCTGAGCCTGTTAGAGCCATTTCTTCCTCAAATCCTCACCCATTTCTTCTATGTCTGTATGGGATCTTTTCTGGGCTTCTAAGTTTTGTATAAAAGTTCTGAAAACATATGAGAGTCTTGAAGATTTGGGTTCTTCTCTTCAGGACTCAATTTGTAATCAACCAATTTTCTCTCTCAGAAAGCACAAAAGAGTGTGGATCTGGAGGATCACCTGACCTGAGTTCTCTATTTTCACTTGTTGAATGAGATCCTGAATAAGCTACTTAGCTTTTTTTCTATGTGCTGTTCTCCTCAGATCGAGCATTTAGAAGACAGTGTTGCTAAAGGTATGGAGTTTGGAGCCACAGCACTTTAAGACTCTGACTGTAGGGCTAGCCTTTAACTTCTCTGACTGTTTCCTTCTTTGGCTGAGAGGCTTGCCCTGGAGATACAGGAAGTCAATACAGAAAAAAAACTCAGGATAGTGACCTCATAAAGTCTCAGTAAATGCTCGCTATTAATATGCACTTACTCACTGAGAAACAGACATTAACTGTATTTTTTACAGGCATAGCATTTTAATCATAGGAATACTGTAGATGAATACCTATAAAGGTGACAATTGCATACTGCTTGACATTGTGACTGTCACATTGTATTACCTTAATAAATGTTGGGTAGCTTACTAATCAATAATTATAATCAGAAAGCTGATCAAGAGAAATGTGTCAAACTCAGAACAGTAGGATGGTGATGAAAGGGGTTGGTTTACTGGGAACTGAAATCCATACAAGAAACATTTGAGACCTTGTCCTAGATCTCTCAGGAATTTCATCTTTACACCCAATGAGTGTCCTGGAGCTCAGATGACAGCTTGTTCTCTCAGTATCATCTGAGCTGGATAGAATTGAATAGCGTCCTCTGTCTTATGACCTACCTAAGCCATCAGGCCTTCCAAGATTTCTTTAATTTCACTCTCCAGAAAGTTAATTACTTTTCCTTACTATCTGTCTTTTCTCAGCTACACATCTAACAGAAAAAGGAATTTCAGAGCTCTCAAGTGCCAGAATATCCCATATGAGTGAAAAATATAAGACTTTCTTCATATTTTATAGGGGGCAGAAGAATGGTTCATAGTAGGTACATTCTATTTTGAGGAATTATAAAACACAACATCATGACTTGAGTTCTGCCAGGTCCTCTATGGATCTGCTGCCACCCAGGCTCTTCTGTCCTTTGCTTTTGGATATCTCCCTTGAGGCCATTCTCTTCCTATCTTTTGGTTTTATTTATGAAGTCAGGTGTTTTCTGATTCATCCTAGACATTCATCCAAGGGTTCAATTAACCAGGGTTTAATAATAAAATTCATCCTCCCAAGAGATATTTTGTTGTTACACACCCGATAAAATGATTCTTCATGTTTGTTCTGTGTGTTTCACAACATCCGTCCTTTCATTTACTTGGCTATTGAACAACTATCTGCTGAGCACAGTCTATGGTTTAGGTACCAGGCCCTTACGTATACAATGGCAGTTCCCGAATCCATGGGTAAGTACTTAAAAAAAATGAAAGCATGCCTACATATGACGTCAGACACCTGGTCTTACAAGTTGAGTGTTTAGAAGGTGCTGGGCCATTTTGTTGGAATGAAAGTTCATGTAACACACATTAGAGAATGCCTGGCTGAAGCTGGAGTTAGAGTATTTGCAACCTCCACCCGTTTTTTTTCATCTTCCAGCTAAAGTCAGAGACAGAAGGGGAAGTAGTGGACCATGGCTCTGGGGACATGTGGCTGGAAGGTGACATCTCAGTGACATCCAGGACATATAACCGCACCCCCTTTCACCACTTTTTCTGATGAAGCCATGCAGTAACCGTAGCAGAAAGAGTTGACTGAGGTGATGAATGAAGGAAGAGCATGAGTCATGGTTACCAAGAATAAAAGCGCTGAGTGGTTGACGAGCTACAGAAATAATTAGTAACACATTTAAAGTCGCTGACACGTCTTAACCACTTTCAGCTGGTTCTTTGGTGTGCATTTGGTAATTAGAACTCATTTCACATTTAGGGAAGTCCAAGGTGTTCTCTTTGCCTGGTTTGATCCTCTCTTCTGTTCATCAAACTTCTTTGACAGACAAGTGTCTTCTGATAGGCAAATAGAGGAAGGAGAGGGACAGCTCTTAAGAGATAGAACCTTCCCTAAAACAGAACAGGTAGGTGGAAAGAGCTTAACTTACACACACACACACACACACACACACACACACACACACACACACACACACACACCACAGTAGATTAAACATCTTCCTTAGAAATAATGAAATTGGTCAAGATCCTTTAGTTTCTGCCTATTATCAGAGGATGAATAAAGCTGCTAGCAAATCTAAAGGCTGAGGTAGATGATCTGGATTGACTACTTAGTTGATCTTAAGGAAGAAGAATATCAGGAATCAAGAAACAACGCTACAAGATGTTCTAGAAAAAGTAGTTCATCTCTCACCAACCCCTTTTTACATACGTTCTTGATTATATTCCTGATCTCTTAACATGAGTCAGCAAGCACATGGACAAGAAGGCTGAAGGGAGAAGGACAGTGACCATTAATTTATCACAGCTCCTCTACATAGTCTTCCAGACTCAGACTCTGAAACACCATTTTCTCGGATTGATTCACCTTCTTTACCTAGTCGGTAACTTAGGACTTCAAATACAAATTTGAAAAGTTTTCTCCTTTCCCCCTCGATTGGAAAACAAAATATTGCTTTCTCTCTCTTGAAAGTAGTTAGAGGACAGATTTTACTGTTTAGTACAGAAATATAGGGCAGCTAGGAGGAAATATCATCCAGTTACTACTTTTTTTCCCCCTCTTTTGGTTGTTACCTATCTGTGGTGCAAGCTTGACCTTTTCTCGCTATGTAGCATCAACAAATTAAAGCTCTATTCCCAGGTTGATCCATTGACTACTAGGTTTGCCACTTGAGAAGCTGGTTTTTGGATACCCATGTCTATTTATTGAACCACTGGTAATACAAGGTTAATACTGATATGGGAGCCTGTCTCTCCCCAGTTTTAACTACTTGGCATACCACAGGTATATCCACAAGCCAATATAGTAGAAATATTATCTCAACTGAAGATCCTTCTTTCAAAATGGCTCTAGCTTGTGTCAAATTGTCATAAAATAACCTGAAACATCAGACTCCCCATTTTCCCCTTTCTCTCTCTTCATATCACATCTATATTCTCTCTAGACAGAGTCATTTTATATATACATCCCATACTGGCTTTGAACTCACGGTGGTCCTCCTGGCTCCATCTTCTGAGTCCTGAGATCACAGACATGTGTCACTATGCTCAGCCACATTGAAAAAAAAATTCTACAAAGTGAAAAGCTCTATGATGGTGCTATGAGCTGGAATATGCACCACTCCTGACCTCTAAAATCATAGACTGACATCCCAATGTCCAGTAACTCAATTTGTTCATATTTGGAGAATCTTCCATTCGAGTGGGCTCTAATAGAACACAACTTGTATTTTTATTAAGAAAAAGATAAACTTGAACACAGACAGACTGACAGGGAGAAGGCCATTGAAGGGACCAGGGAAGAAGATGTCCGCCAGAAAGAAAGAAAGGCCTAGAAAATGTAATTCCTCACAACTGTCAGAAAGACAGTAAACCTTGTCATTGCCTTGAACTTTCCTCCCCATGCCCACACTTTCCTCTTCTTCCTCTCCCTTCTTCTTTTGCTCTTCAGCTCTTTCTTGTTTTCTTTTCTTTCTTTCTCTCTCTTTCTTTCTTTTCCTTCTTTCCTTCCTTTCTTTCTCTCTCTCTTTCTTTCTTTCTTTTCCTTCTTTCCTTTCTTTCTTTCTCTCTCTCTTTCTTTCCTTTCCTTCTTTCCTTTCCTTCTTTCTTTTCTTTTCTTTCTTTCTTTCTTTCTTTCTTTCTTTCTTTCTTTCTTTCTTTCTTTCTTTCTTTCTTTTTTCTTCTTGAGACAAGATTTCTCTGTGTAGCCTTGGCTGACCTGCAATTTGCTTTGTAGTCTAGGCTGGCCTTGAACCCACAGAGATCCACCTGCCTCTGCCTCCTGAGTACTGGGATTAAAGGTGTGTGCCATTACTGCCTGGCTGAGACTATACATTTCTATTGTTTAAGCCGGTCAGTATGTGATAGCTGTTGTAGCATTCTTTGTAAACTAACATAATGGAAAGAAGGACTTACTTTCAAATCTGAGCAAGATAACAAAAAGGAAGCATGATTTTGTTCAATTTAATTAGACAGCTTTCACCCTAAGTTTTGCTATTTGTAGAGTTAGTAATGGTTTTGAAAAGTACTTGGAAAAATCACAGGTGAAAAGTTTTAACAAAAATGAAGGAAGCCGCTAAGACTGAACCCCCAGTGAACGTGATTGTTGGGGGGAGGGCGGCAATGGGGGGAGGATGGGGAGGGGAACACCCATAAGGAAGGGGAGAGGGAGGGGCTAGGGGGTTGTTGGCCCAGAAATCGGGAAAGGGAATAACTCTCAAAATGTAAATAAGAAATACTCAAGTTAAAAAAAAAACAAAAAAACAAAAACGAAGGAAGCCATTAGATGATATACTTAATATTCAAATCTGGTCTCAATGAAGATTGCTTTGGAAAGAGAATGAGTAGATCATATTTTAGCATGTGTGACAATTCTTGTTCTTATATTTGATGAGATATCTAGGAAATCAATGCAATATGATATGCCATTTTATGCTTTCTTAGAAATATTGCAGAATATTTCTTCCCAGTTTATAGAGGAAAAAGTTCACCATTAAGTAATCACTTTTCTCCCTGATTTATTTTATAGTTTAGGGCTGTCGTGTTGAAACACAAAGATCTGCCTTTGAATGAAGCTCAACAGGAAAGGTAGGGCTGGCCAGTGGAGAAATGTGCACACAGCGTGGCCCAACCTTATAATTTTATTTTTAATATATTGTCACATCCTTTATTTCCTGGATAATCTTGGCCTAATCACACATATCTTTCTCTTTAAAAAGAAGAAAGAACAGCCAGTACAGCTCCCCTCCACCACTGTCCTTTTCTCCTGTTGGCTTCATAAAGCCCAGGACCTGCACTGGACTGGGGAGTCTGCAATAAGAACGACAATTAAGGGACAAACATTCTAACACTAACTAGAAATTTCTGAGTTCTTACTGTAAGAAAATAAGACTTCTGTGTAAAATACTAGACATTGATGACAAAATTTTCATCGTGAATTCTACACTTTTTGTTATGTTATGTGCGTGCACACGCACATACAAGTGTGCACCCGCCCTGTGTACTTGGCTAGTGGTTGACACCATTTTATATATTTAGCACATTTCTCAGAGATTTCATTCTCAGTTCTATTGGTCTTGATTATTTCATTAACTATTTTCCCCTCAATTAATCAAAACATATATGCAATTCTGATTCTGTTAAACAACTGTCTTCATTTGAATTTTTTTCTCATGTGACAAAATGAACATTTATCTTATCCAGCTACAAACTTCAGTAAGCTCTCTCTTTCTCTAGGTCACTGATGGCAAATGTTAAACAAATTTACATTGGGGATTTTCTATTCATTCCCTGCCTGGTTGACTCTGAGCCAACGATAACCGCTCAAAAGCTATGCAGCTCCTGATCATTTGCGTGGCGTTGTCTGTTTCCAGTTCAGTGATGGCTCTATCCTGCGGGCCCAGTCAAAGCCTTGTCAGAATCGTGAGAGAGCCCTGCATTACTTTCTCTCCATGTTCCAGGAGCAACGGGGCAAAAAAGGTTCCTCTGGAGAAACAGAAAAAAAAAAAGGTTTCAATGTGGTCTATTTCAAGTTGAACATTTGGTGAGTTTTTAGTTATTTATAGTTGTTAAATTGTGCTCCATGAGTTTAACCACTGACTACTTTGAAGTTTTGACCTCTGGCCCAGCAAAGGGTCTCCTTGTGTTGGTCAGCGACAAGAGACTGCCACTTCCTTTCTGAGCATCGACTTCTCTTGCCAGTTACCAGAGTTACATCTTCTGGGCCAACGTTTCTTGCTTCATCCAGTTTCCGCATCTAGAAAAGTGAAGTAAAATAGTTAAAGTCCTATTTTGCCTCATGTGAAAGACATTCCCAGTTATTACATGTGATAAAAACATACAAGGTATTTTAACACTCAAGACCATTTCATAGTATATATTTATTACAATACTATATATTTATATAATAATAACAAATTAAACAATGTCTCTCATTAAATACACATTTCTAGGTCCTGAACATTGTATTTTCTTTTTACCCTGGCTAAGGCAATGTTTTAAAAATGTAAGTATTAATATGTATGTGATACATTGCAATAAATTAATGTTTTTTTACTGTAAATTAGATCATGGAGAAATGAAAACAGTTATTAAAGACAGGAACTGTTTTTGTACAAATTCCTCAGTTTTCTTTTTGGTGTGTTGGAAAGTGATTAGAAGACCCATGGACAAATATTTTCAACAAATTAGCTTTTTTAAATTAATATTTTATTTTTTAGTTTTTGTCACAATGATGCGATTCTGTGCCACACATCTTCATATGTCTAAGGAAAATATTTCATGACAGGAGGCACTGATTAACAATATCTCTCTGCTATAATCTCTTTTCTAATACTCTCTTGGAGGAAATTGCTTTTTGACTAGGTAAAATGAAAGCAAGGGGTGATAGAATCGATAACTTAATTTCTATTTATTTTCCTACCTTTTGAAGACAGACATGGCAGAGCCCAGGGTGATTTAAACTTACTAGACTGCTCAGGCAGGATGCAAACCTGTGACAGTATTCCTCTCTGTTTGGTGAGTGCTGGTCTTATAGGAGGGAGCTGTTTTCAGACATCTTACTTTTCTTTATGTTGTAAGAAGAGTCTCAGAGGGAGCTAGCAGTGATCAGAATTGATTTGGGGGCACAGAGAAGAGGAAGGGGGACTTTTAGGACCAGGCACCTGCTAATACGTTCATACTTCATCTACAGAGTGTATCTAATGTACCTTCATGTGATTGTCTATAATAGTGGAGAATTAAGTGGTACTCTAATTTTCCTCATTGGTGTGTGTGAGTGTTTGTGTGAGTGTGTGAGTGTTTGTGTGAGTGTGTATGTGTGAGTGAATGTGTGTGTGAGTGTTTGTGTGAGTGAGTGTGTGTTTGTGTGAGTGTGTGAGTGTGTGAGTGTGTGTGAATGTGTGTGTGAGTGTGTGTGAGTGAGTGTTTGTATGAGTGTGTGAGTGTTTGTGTGAGTGTGTGTGAGTGTTTGTGTGAGTGAGTGTGTGTGAATGTATATGAGTGTGTGAGTGTGTGAGAGTGTGTGTAGAGTGTGTGACTGTGTGTATGAGTGTGTGTGAATGTGTATGAGTGTGTGTGTGAGAGTATGTATAGAGTGTGTGAGTGTGTGTGATTATGAGTGTGTGTGTGTGTGTGTGTGTGTGTGTGTGTGTGTGTGCGTGCGCACACATGTGTTCCTTCTGATGGTGCATTTTCTCTCAGGGAAGTTGCAAAAGCCTCCAGAGGACATGGTTTTCTCACAACATGGTGGCCTCTAGGTGGCTGAGGCTCCAAGTGGAAGTGTTCTAAATTACAGTGAGGAAGCTGCAATTCCTTTCCACACCTGGCTTTGGAAACCATGCTCTATCACCTCTACTCATTGACTCGAGGGATCTAGACTCTTAAGGGAGGAATAGTAACATCCTGCTGCATATAACGGGGGATGCTGCCATGGCATCTCTGTACTCTGTGAGCTACCACAGGGTTTGTGAGCTGCTGCTTTACATTTCACACCCTTGGGACAGAGGTAACTGATACTTGACACGTTCAAAACCACACTTCTGGGCTTTTAGGCAGGATTTGGAACGTCCCTTTTGAGATTTCTACTACCTGTCATGAGAAAGGCTCTCAACTCTCCTTCCATGTACACTCGTGTTCCAGGATGTTGTCACTTTTAGTTGCCACAAAAGATTAGAATAAAGACTAGACATCTCCACAGAGCATCTGTGTGTCATGTGGAGGCTTGTTACATCCTTGGTCAACCCTCCTGTCTTCCTCTGTAAGGATACTTGGAGAAGCTGGTCTCTGGCTATAAGACAGAGCCAATGGGGAAGAGAGCTAGAATGACTAAGTCCCTTGAGATTTTTAGGTGAGAGCAGCGAAGATCTCTGTTCTAAGCAGCACTTGCTGAGCCTGTTGTCCATAACCATACTCTACTCATTGTCATTGTTACGGATCTCCAGCTCCCCTCAACCTGGATACAGCAAAGCAGGACTTTCAATTTTCTCCTTGGGACTTGACCCTTTGTCTAGACATCTTCACATTTGTACATAGCACTAGCTTCTGTTCAGGTGACCTGAAGTTTAGGAACATCCTTTATTCTTACCGTTCTCTTGTCCACAACATTAATACAAGTTAATGTTGGCTTTTCTTTCTTTAAATACCCATCTGTGTCTCATATTTTGGCACGAGCCACCCTTATCTTTCCCTTAAACTGCTATTGTATCTCTGCCTCTGTTTTCATTTTTCTTTTTTGTAAGCACACACACACACACACACACACACACACACACACACACTCACACATACACACACACAGACACACACACAGATACACACACACTCACACATACACACACACAGATACACACACATACACACACATATACACACACAGATACACAGGCATAGGAACACACATACAGAGACACACTGACACACACACACAGATACACAGGCATAGGAACACACATACAGAGACACACTGACTCACACAGACACACACACAGATACACACACACATATACACATATGCACATACACACACAGATACACAGACATAGGAACACACATACAGAGACACACTGACACACACAGACACACACATACATAAGTACACACAGATACACAGACATGGGAACACACATACAGAGACACACTGACATACACGGACACACAGACACTCACACACACACACACATCACTTGTGTTTTCAAAACCATCTATCACACTAGGGAAAGCATCCTATATCATCACTGTGGTCAAACACTCTGTATACTATATATCCTATCCATTTCCAGTCCTATCTCCTGGCAGTCTTTTTGGTTTCTCCTTCAAAGCACATTTCTCTTTCCTTTTGGTGTCTCTTAAACAGTCCTTTTCTGAAAGGAGAAGTGGACACATGACCTCATCCTTAACCCAGAAGCTGTCTTCAATTGCTAAACACTTGAAAATCATTATATAGTTTCCTTCAGGGGAGTCTCAATGGGGAAACAAACTACTCTTTAAAGTAGGCGTCATGCTCAGCAAGAGGTGGCCACAGGAAGCAAGCTCACCTCCATTTTCTAAGATTCCTTGCTTCAGAGTGCCATGTGAGAGCTTGTAAAATTCTTTTATCTTACTTTTTAATTTAACTTATCTATTTATGTATATATTTCTATTTTTATCCTACAGGTTCTTTTCCCATATAGTATGGCTTCCAGCTTTGTGTTTTTACAAGATGCCTGTGTGTGTGAATGAGTGGGCCTCTGTTGTGCCTTCTCTTGTCTAATTCTGAGGTGTTAGTTTTTGTCTCATCTTATTATATATTGTTATCCCTTAGAAACCTGTTTGTTTTCTAATGAGAGACAGAACAGGATGGATCCAAATGGAAGGGGGAGGTAGTAAGATACCAGGAGGAATAGAGGGGTTGGGGACTGTAATCACCAAATATTGTGTGAGAAAAATTGTATTTTCAATAAGAAGATGATAGGTAGATAAAATATTTGAATTAATCAGGATACTATTGAATTCAGTCTAAAATAAAGTTCTAGAAAGATCATTAAATCTGAGGGAAAAATGAAAGAACAGCATTGTTGAGAGTGTAGTGGTGGGTGAGCATGTTTTAATTAGGTCATATACATGTATGAAATGTTGCCATCAAACTAATGGCTTTATATAAGTTTCATAAGCTAATAAGAAACTTAATGAAAAACCTCTAAACTCTCAAGTTCAGAAAATGGATTTTCTCTGCTCTAGATGAAGTGAGCATGGCGAGTTGATTCATGTCAACTAAATCTACCCCTAGCTAAGGCAGAAAACATTCCAGTTAATTCTTACTTTTAAAAGACTCGTCCGTGTTTATAGGTCTCTGTGTGAGATTATGCCGCATACATGTGGGTGCTCGCAGAGGCCGGAAGTGGGCATTGGATCTCCTGGATCAGGTGGTTCTGAGCTGCCCAGTGTGTGTCCTCTGGAAGGGCAAATGTTCTTCTCTGTTAAGGCCATCTCTCTGGCCCCTTCTCCCAAAATAATGTTTACAATTACAATAATAATGGGGTAATTTATCAATAAAGGAGGGCACCATTAAGAGGGGTTGGTATGTGTGCTGGCTAATTTCATGTGAACTCCACACAGGTTAGAATCACCTGAGAGGTGGGAACCCTGATTGAGAAAATTCCTCCATAAGATTGGCCTGTAGATAAACCTATAGAGCATTCTTTTAATCAATGATTGATTGTGGGTGGGGCCATCCCTAGGTTGGTGGTCACGTGTTCTATTAGAAAGCAGGTTGAACGAGCCATGGGGAAGCACTCCTCTATGACCTCTGCATCACCTCCTGCCTCCAAGGTTCCGGCTCAAGCTCCTGTCCCGTCTCCCCTCGGTGATAGACTAATGATGTGGAAGTGTAAGCCTTATAAATCCGTTCCTTTCCCAGTGTGCCCTTAGTCATAGTGTTTCACCACAGCAATGGTAACCCAAACTGTGGTTACTTAAAAAGTTTGCTGGGATGATTTGCCTGGCACTGCGAATGGATACAAAGTATGAGAAAGTATGACACAGGGACTGTTAGAGTTGGTGTGTCTGTTTTAGGCTCCATATCCGCTCACAAAGCCTTGTCCCATGTGTATTGAAGACAACAGAATGACTTTAGGGATGGGAACTCAGCAATGAATTGTAGGATACTCGTTGTCAAGGCAAATTAATCTTTCTTTTGCTTTAATCCTTTTGTATCAATTCTCATTGAGTTTTCATAGAAAATGTCCTATGTTTTTATATTATTATCCACACTACCTTCTTTTATTGAAAAATCCATAACATAAAGGGAATTAGTTTTTGTACCCTCTTTGAGAACAGCAGGAGCCATGCTTCAGAATTATTTCAGTTGCTTCTGCTGACGATAATGGCGGCAATACATAACCACCTGCCAGACAGCAAGAGTGAAGCGCCATCATGCTGTGCTTAGAGAAGAATGGATATCTGCTGCTTTGGGCCTCGGGAGACCCTCATTTTCCACACAAAGGTATAGTTTCTGTAAAGCAATTTATACTCTGGGGAAACACTGACACACTTTTGCAAAATAATATAAGACAAGTCCTCTTTACTATTGGCAAGAGCCATGCTTCTTTCTTTGTGTCAAAGAAAAAAAATAGGATTGAATGTTTCACTTTGGTGACTTACTGCGGGTAACATTTTCATTTCTTTATGATTTTGTTTCAAATTTCAAGCTGCAATTAAAACGATAAGCCTTTACTATTACGTTGGGCAGCTTTCTGTCACTATAATGGCCTGAGATAATCAGCTTACACAGGGAAAGATTTACCTTCACTCACAGTTTGGGAGGGTGCAGTCCACCACGGTAGTTGACTCCATTGTCATGGTGAGTATCAAGGCAAGAAGCAGAGCCTGCTGTCTCATGGCAGCTGGGAATCAGAGAGTGTGGGAAAGGGAGAGCTAGTGCATTAGGATTTCCCCACCTCTTAAGGATTCTACTATACGACCAAAAGCCACTTTACCATGTGGGCCTGTGGAAAACACTTTTCTAAAGCACAGCTAGGATCATGGCAGATCAGTTTTGGGAATACGATGGTAGACAGTTGACTCTCATCCTACTCTTATAGCTCACACAGTCAAGTGAGAAAGACAATCAAAACTAATTCACAAACTAATATAAATTAACACCACCATGAGAAACAGGTAGCCAAGGCAAAGTGTAAGGTGGGCACAGATGGGGTCCTCTTCTGAGGAGTAGGTGACTGTGGCAGTCAGCTTTCAGACTGTGGAGGAAGAGGGCAAGTTGAATTTCTCTGCCTATGTGTGGGTGTTGTATCTCTAATTGCTTTCTTACTTACCAAATCCCTTTTCAGACATTCTAGGAAATGGGGCCCAGAAATCTATATCCTCCCCTCAACTCAGTTAGGAATGAACCATAAAATGGTGAAGACCTCTGAAGTACAGGCTTCTATTTAGTTTTTAATTACTTGGAATAAGGGTATGTGAACTTACATATCTTCTTTGGGATATGAAAACAATATCAGATAATTCAAACAGTGGAACTAGTAACTTACAAATATATCAATCAAATCAGATGCTGGGATTGCATCTGTTTAGGAATCTGAAGTGCATCTTACTGAGCATTTACATATATACTTCATATTATAAAATACAATTATATTATATATACTATAAATATATATTTATATATAGGTTGCATATATATTATATACAATACACACGTGTGTGTGCATGCATGCATGGCTATATGTGTGTTCACACATTTGTGGGTACATGTGCAGGTGCGTGTTGTGCATGTAGAGACCTGAGAAGGATGTTGAGAATCTTTCTTAATCAATTGCCATCTTATGTACCGAGGCAAGGTCTCTCAGTTGAACCCAGAGCTTGTCGATATGGGGTATAGTTACCAGCCGCTAGCTTACTCTTTGGATCCTGACTCTAGCTTCCAGGCACTGGAGCTATAGGTGAGACATCGCACCCACTCCAAGTGTACATGAATGTTAAGGACCTGAACTCTTTCCAATTTGTTTGGCAAGTGCTTTTTCCACTGAACCATTTCCCTACCCTGACTTCCTGCCCCCATTTTCTTTGAATTGATGTATGATGTTTTGTTCCATGAGAATGTTGCAGTATATTTTGCCACACTGTTATTTATAAATATTTGAGTTGTCATCCTGATATTATTACTGTAATTCTATAAAGAACATGTTAATGAGTGGAAACGTTTTTTTTTTAATCATCATCAGTGTCTTAGGGTTTCATTAGGGAAGAGACACCATGGCCAAGGCAACTCTTATAAAGGACAACATTTAATTGGGGCTGGCTGACAGGTTCAGAGGTTCAGTCCATTATCATCATGGCGGGAAGTATGGCAGTGTCCAGGCAGGCATGGCGCAGGAGAAGTTGAGAGTTCAGTGCCTTGTTGCCTTGTTCGGAAGGTAAGCAGGAGAAGATTGACTTCCAGTTAGCTAGGATGAGGATCTTAAAGCCCACACCCACAGTGATACACTTCCTCCAACAAGGCCACATCTACGCCAACAAGGCCACACCTTCAAATAGTACCACTCCCTGGGCCAAGCATATTCAAATCACCACAGTCAGTTCTTAACAATGGGATTTCTATGCTAGCAGATGCTTATTCAGTGATGATTTTAGTCATTGTTTCTAAATTTTACCAACAAAATTTATACAACATACTCTTATTAAAAAGTATTTAATTATACACAGTTTATTTCTTCACAATCACACCAACAATTGGATGTTATAAAACTTAGAAGTTTATCTGTCTGGGATGTTGTAACTCACATCTGCCTCAGTTTTAACTGTGGAGTAATCTTCTGCAGAACATTGGCTATTCATTTTATTTCCATTTGTTGAATTGGCCACCTAATTGTCTATTTCTCTATTAGTTTTCCCCTTTTGGGGGGTGGTGGTGTGGATTTTTTTTATCATTTGTTCAGAGTTTATGTATAACTTATGAGTTTTGTTTGTTTTAAAATGAGATAGGGTTTCTCAGTATATTGCTGGATGTACTAGCATTCTCTCAGGCAAATCTAGAACTCACAGAGGTCCATGTGTCTCTGCCTCTGGAGTGCTGCCAATAAAGGCGTGGACCGCCACTACCCTGCGGAAAGTGATTCCTTGATGCTCAACACCCAATCCATTTTCTTGTGCTTGTCATGGAGATTTAGCTTTGTTTACATTTTTTGGCATTTTCTTTAATGGTTTTGTCATTTTCGCATCATATTTAAGAAGACCTTTCATATTATGCAATTGCAAAAATATTTTCTCACATTTTATTACTTTCATGGATTCATTTTGCAATTTAAAAGTCTTTGATCCATCTGGAACTGGCTTTGGCACTCAGAATGGCTTTCTTTTCAAAAATGGCGAGGCAGATGTTGTCACACTACTCATTCAATGTGATGTTAACTCTTCGCTGCTACACTGATAAGGTTCATTGGCTCACATTTTAGAATCTTACATAATGAGACACGAAGCTTCGTGAGAACATCTTTTGCTTATTTTTAGTATGTGATTGACATCAGAGGTCCACAATGGCTTGTTTACCTGAAGCCGTAGGTAGCCCTAGGTAGCACTAGGTGTCTCAGTATCTTTAGTACCTTCATGGTCTCCACCTGGTTCTCCAGGGTCATGCACACTTACTGGAGGGTTCTATGGTGTCAGGTTGGGGTTATTCCCTCTTCATTATGGTGTCCACTGACATAGCTGGGTTCTGGTGGTTTATCTGTTCAGGTATCTATCAAACCTAAATTGTCATACTCTTTTCAAACAGTCTCAGATCGTCGTGTTGCATTCAACCCCTCCTTTTGAGAGGGACACATTGGTGGGACTATAGGGAAACTTTCTGCAGCTCTCACAGCCCTCAGAACTTACATGCAGCCATCTTTATTACTACATTTCATGGGCTACACTGGGGTCTAGATATACTTGGACTTCTAGTCCCTGACTTCCCAGAGACTCCTTCCCAGAGACAGTATGGTTGGCCTTCTGTGTTCAGATGCTAGGGCTATTTAATGCCCTACCATTGCTTTCTTTTACATGCTCCCCTCTCTACCCTCTTCTTAGCAATATTCTTCTTGTATTTAGTGGGTGGATGGATGAGAAAAACCGATTTTGGTGAAGCCATTACATTTAGGATTAGTAATTAAAAGCTGTTCTTTGCACATCAGGTGTGGATCTCTGTGTTAGTTCTCACCTTCTGCAAGAAGAAGCCTCTCTGAGGAGGGGTGAGTGAAGTACTGAGTCATACTCATTAGGGACCATTTTATTGATATGTTTTGTTACCAGAGTGATAGTAGTAGATTTTCCCATAGGCCCGTGACTTCTCTAGGCTCAGTTTCTTGGTATTAAGCACAGGTTATATCTCACAGAGTGGACCTTAACTCCCAAGAGCAGAGGGTGGCTGGTTACACCTATAACACTTGTACCATTGGTGCACCAGTTTGTCTTTCAGGCAAGTCACTTTGTAGGTTGTACAGTGCATATCTGGGCGATAGTGATAATTACCTTTTTTCTCCAGTAGTGTGCAGAGTACTTTCTAGTACAAGAATAGTTGATTAATACAAAACAAAACAGGCTTCAAGGTTTGTGTGTGTGTGTGTGTGTGTGTGTGTGTGTGTGTGTGTGAGAGAGAGAGAGAGAGAGAGAGAGAGAGAGAGCGAGAGAGAGAGTACTTTTTGTTTCCTTTTGACATGTTTTATCTTACTATTTTTATTTTGATTTTCATTTTTGTTTGGTTTTGAGAAAGAGAGTACAAATATGAAGGTAGATGGGTAGGGAGGTGGGGAAGATCTGGGAAGAGCTGGGGAAGGGGAAACAATCAAAATATCCTGTATGAAGAAAGATTTTAAAAGAAAGAAGAAAGTAGTTTTGGCTGAGAACTTATTATTCTAGTCCTTCCACCTCCTGCTATTCCTAGACATCAGTCTTTGATACTTCAAAGTCACATCCTTGCCCTTTTTGTTCTGTTTCTGAAGTGTCATCATCAAGGCGATAGATGTCTGAAGGGCTCTACTTGTGGGAGGGGCACATCTGACAAAAGAGTATCTGAGGAGAGAGGTTATTGCTGAATACCATGATGTCGGTTCTCTATGTGACTACTATGTTCCTATCAGCAAAATTTTCTGTGTTTCCAGGCTCAACAAGAACACTTTAAGAATTTCATGATCACCAGTGAGAGAAATACCACAAGGCTAGTAATTTTGAGCTCTGGTGGTCACTGGGAACTTAGTTTGAATGGAACCCCTGCTAAGCCTGCATTAGAACTTGTCTTGTTCACTCTGCTCCCTAAGGAATTATAAATTGTTTCGTCACTAACACTTGGTTCACAGAAACAAAATATAACATTTTTTTTATTAGGTAGCCTTCTTTTGACAAAGAATTTTGCACACAAATTTTTAACAACTGGGTCTAAATTTTATACTAAACCGGGAATAGTCTTCTTTGAGCCAATAAGACAAATAAATAATAACTTTCCATATCTTGTAAACTTTGAGGGTTTCCCCGTATTTGAAACATCATCTTCTTGCTCATTTAATTTCATATTTGGAAAAAAGAATTGAAGAGCTACTTCTAGTGCAGATTCATGTTTTGTCACATCAAGTTCCTAGATCTTGGAAACAGAAATTTCATGAATCCTTTGTTATTAAAATAATTTGCAGGACCCAATTATGTAATGACATTGGATTAATGGTATTTAAATATCTCCGTTCAACATTTTCACTTTAAGCTATTCTTTTATATATGAAACTGCTAATTTTTAATAACATTGCAAATTTTTACTCACTCAAGATTTCCCAAAGCCAAGAAAATTTTAGCAGCGTATCTTCTTGCAATCGGGGAAGTTGATTTGTATAATTCATAGACTTAAATTTATATGCCTGTTTGTGCTTGTGAAACTAAATTATTCCGAGTGGTATTATTTAGTATTCAAAAGTTACACCAGAGGAGAAATCTTTTATCTGTAGAGCTGTCAGAGATAAGAAAGATCAACGAAACACTTCCTTTCCTATAATTTATTTTTGACTTGAAAGAATATATCATACTGCTGCTCGCCCACTCATCCACACTGAGTTATGCCCATATATGGGTTGGCTTCCCTGCTACAAAATTAAACTAAAGTACTCCTGCTAGGAATTCAGGGTAAGCTGAGTCCATTTTGGACCTTGTCCAGTGAAATTTGTGTAGGATAAATTCCAGAGATGAACTTCAGTTGAAAACTTTTCACCTGTTTGTGCGTGGTATCTTGGTAGCCAGGATGCTTGAGGATAATGTCACAGCAAGTTTCCAGTGAGGTAATTTAATTTGTTAAATTAAATAATTAGATTTATTTCTCATGCTGCTTTGGGGTAGCAAGGAGTAGGACAGGGCATGGAGAGGGGAAAACTTTGTAAATTCAGTGTTTATTTTCACTTTGGATTGATGTTGCATTAACTGTCTTAGTCATTTAAGGTATTTTTGCAAATCAGGAAAATTGTCAAGAAGAGGAGGTTCCTTAATTCTACCTATGGAGGCAACATTGGGAAAACTATGCTATGTGTTGTCTGTAGTAAGATTATGCGTTATTAAAAAATTATGGCAGTTCTCAAGAATCTATTGTTTTGGAGATGGTAGGGAATAGGCATGTGTGTGAGCATGTGCACGTGGGTACACAATATAAAGTTTGCATGCCCACAAGCTTTACATTTAATTATTTGTGCCTTCTTACATTTTAATGAGTAGAGTGTACACATAAAATTAAAAATGAGGTGAAGAAGTATAAAAGAGAAATATAAAAAAGATTTCTAGACCTTAGTTGAGAAACAGGAGGACCACTTACACATCAAAAATGACTTTAATAATTGAGTTAAGGAACTCAAGAACTGAAAGGCAAAATATGTTGTTTCAGGTTTTTTGGTATTAATTCTGAGCAATAAATTGTATGTTCCGTTCTAAAACTAAAAAAAACGACATCTAATGATGAAAATAGAGGAAGTCAGTATTATGTGATTTTTAAAAATCAATTAATTAATTTATATTTCAAATGTTGTCCCCTTTCCTGGTCTCCTCTCTGCACCCCCCATGTGATTTTTTAATTTGCTCATTGTGTAGCAATATTTTTACAGTCAGGAAAGTGAATTCTTTCTTCTGTTTCTCAACTAAAATATCTAGAAATACTTTTTATATTTCTCTTCTATACTTTGCCTCATTCTTGGAATAATTTTACAGTGAAAGTAACAGTAGTCAAACTATTTATAATCCTAAATAATCTTTCTATTTTTATTTGAGGTCTTGACAAGGAAAGCAGGCTGCAGGAGAGACTGCATTCTATCCATTACTCAGTGCAGTTTTTGCATTTTGCAAGCTCTTCCCTGGCTGATACACATTTTAAAACCTAAATCACTTGGTAGTTTGTTTAGGTGTTAGTGGGAACTCGAAATATTGAGAAATTTATATCTAGTTCCTCCAAAGTTAAGGACCTAATTTATAGGTTTTGAGAGTTTAAAGTGTGGAACATAACTTGTGTATCTATGGCTACGGTAGAAGGGTACAGAAAAGAAGCCATAAAAAGGAGTTTACTGGCAAGCAAGCTGAGCCATCCTGGGGCCCACATCTGGGCTGGATTCACAGCCTGTGTAATCCACTCTGAGAATCCCCATTGCGTTACACAGGGCAGCAATTAGACCCAGAGAAGCAGATCAATGCTTTCTTAACTTGACAGTTTTATAGTCATTTCTCCTGCCACACACACTCTTTCAAGCATTCATTTGCAGGTTTGCTAGTGAGAACTTTAAGTATTTGAATATGTTCAGTTAAGTGTTCGGTTATGATAGCTAAGTAAAGAAAGCTGTTGAGGTCTGCCTTGGCTGTCAGGCTCCCAGTCTGACTTTCAAAACCAGCGAGAAGATGCCAACTTGTCTGAAGAGCCCTTGTTGTTGAGGCTTATTTAGTATTTAAAGTACAGGGGAAAAAAAAATCTCTAGATAGAAAAAGTTTGGATAAAGGAGATTTCCCTTGCCTAATTGAATGAACTAACAGAAGACTGACTGAATGTGTACATCAAATTGCTTTCTGCCTCTTTGAAATGCTTCCTTATATAGCAGTTCCTCCTCCCGGGATCTCATAGTCTTATGACATGCAATGGTATAAGCAACTTGCTTTTACCTTACATGAAAAGACGAGCATTAGCCAAGTGCTATGAGAACAGGAAGCATGGAGCAGCTGATGGATAGATATTCTCCTTTCGTGGGTTAGGTATTAGTTTGAGAAAGTGAGAGCAGGCAAGAGCTCAGTTAGCTTTGAAGGATCTGTGGACTTGTGCGGAAAGGTGAGGGAGGAGCATTCCCGACAGAGGGAAGTGGTGAAGAATCCCCAAGCAGGAGGGGCAGTACCTTGGAGAGATTTTAATGGGTGTGGCCACTCAGCCGGTCAAGTGTGAGGTGAGGGACTGAAAGGCAGAAGGACCCACCGAAGGGCTGGGTGGAGGACAGATGAGAAAGCTCTACTCTCAGCAGTGCCCCTCTGTTCCCTAAACACTTTAAATCTTTGGGATCACGGATGCTGGGGAGCAGGGATTCATTGCTTTTTTTACTGAATGTTAGAACCATGCAGGGAAATAGAAGCAGCACATGCTATTCCCTTAGAGCCCTGGGAATGAGACGTAGGACTTAGTCCTTGTCTAGGATCCCTACTTGCCTCCCCGTAAGGCAGCCATTCTCATACTCCAGTCGCCATGACCAGGAGTGTCTGGAGAGGCTGGTATTTCAGCCCAAAGTGTAGACCTACTAATTCAAAACTTTGATGACCGACGGCTGCTATCTATTTCAGCGACCTGTTTATTCATCAAGAGAATGCAGTGCATACTAAAGTCGGAGAACAATTGCCATGAAAGAAAGCTACTTTTATTTTTCCCAGAAAAAAGTTTAGGGGGTATATCGAAACTCTTCTAGGCCCACTCCATTTTTCTCTCCTCAGACCTGGATTCCAGTTAAGAATCCTCTAGGTTTGGATAGCCTTTAAGGATTCCTATGTAAAACAGGGACAAGATGAACTCAGACTGTAGGACAGAGGAGGAGGCTGCCGTAAAGGTGGAGTGGGATGGAGGACTGTGAGTTAGCCATTCAGCACAGAGCTTCTTGGGTTATAATACAAAATAGAATACGGTAACAAATAGGCCGTGCACTGATAGCCAGGGGTAGAAAAGCCAGCAGGGCTTCTCACACACTCAGAGGGAATGAACTCTTCTTACTCGGGAGAGGGGTTAGAAGCAAAGAATAATTACTGGAGATGGAAGAAAGGGAGAGGTGTTTAAAGTAGGTCTGGGATTTAGTTTAGAGGTGCCGGGCTGTGGGTATCCTCACATTACAGACGGGAAGAAGCAGTGATTCCTCTCAGGGCCAACGCTTAGAGTCAGTTAACACTTTATTTTGCACTTGATCTTAGCCAAAAAGCTGAGAAGTAATCAACTCTTCATTTTAGAGGGCCGTCTTGTGTGCTGTGGGGGTACTCCCTGGCATTCTTGACCTCTATCTGGGCCAGTCGCCAACACGTCTGTTCTCTGCCCACCACTGTAACAACAGAAAATGTCTGCTTTCCTTTCCACCCCACCCTCCCTCCCTCCCTTCCTCTCTCCCTCTCCTTTCTACCCCTCCATTACCTCCTCCCTCTCTTCTTCATCCTTCTCTCCTCTCTCCTCCTTCCCACTTTTTTTTAAAGACAGTTTCCTTGGCCTGGAACTCACTTTGTAGACCAGGTCATCCTCGAATTTGCAGTAATCTCCTTGTCTCTGCTTTACCATGCCTGGCCAGCATATTTTCCTTATTATGGGCTCAAAATATGGATAATATTAATCACAGTATGAAAATGATTACAGCAGCAAAATACTGACTAAATTGGACAAGTAGAGATGCTTTCCCTCCAGTGCTGGCTTAAGTTTTATGCCAACTGGACATAAGTTAGAGTCATCTAAAAATGGGGAACCTCAATTCATAAAAATGCCTCCTTAAGATCTGGCTAAGACACTTTCTTAATTAGTGATTGTTGGGGGAAGGGCCCAGTCCATAGTGGGTGGTGCCACCCCTGGGCTGGAGGTCTTGGGTTCTATAAGGAAGCAGGCTGAGCAAGCCATGGGGACAAACCAGTAAGCATCTCTCCTCCATGGACTCTGCATCGGCTCCTGCCGGCAGATCCCTGCCCTGTTTGAGTTCCTGTTCTGACTTCCTTCAGTGATAAACACTGAGGCCAAAGCATCAGCCCCATAATCCCTTTCTCCCCAACTTGCCTTGGTTCTGCTGTTTTATCACAGCCATAGAAACCCTAACTAAAACACCTCCCTTCCCTTCTCCTCCCTCTGTCCTATTTTTCCAACTGATAGAAGACACCAATAGTTACGTTTAGGAAATGGGTTTAACAATTTCAGAAAGTCTGGTGGATAGGATTTACTTCTAAGCTGGGTGACCTTGACAGTTGTGATGATTTTCTTGGATACCTGTGGTTTGTTTCTTTCCCTTCCTCCTGGCCAGCAAAGAGGTCAGCGGGCTCTCATATCAGCAGGACAACCCTTCTTCGTCTTGCCTTACGATAAGAACTATTTGGGGCAGTAACATAGTTAACCACAGGAAAGCAGGAGAGAAGGAAGGATTTAACAGAGGCTGTCATTTTCTAATAACCTTCGCAATGCGTACACATTTATAGGAAGAAACAGTTTCTGAACATTTTGGCTGGGGCACTGCCTTGGTTTTTAGGTTCCCTTCACAGCTGCATAATTTAGCTGTGGGGCTTTGGGCATCTTACTCGCTCTTTTTAGATCTCCAATCTATCATTTACACAATGAGCAGATAGGAATCAATAAGCTCTGAGGTTGTTTCTGGCTTTAAAATTCTATAATTGTATGATTTCCTTCCTGTATTATCTTTGTTTGGTAAGGGCTTGCCTTAATCTGATCCATTCCCAAGCAAAATCTCTCAGATTCACTTGAAGCCCCCGATTTTGACTCTGGTTCTCACACCTTAGTGTTTATTAGGTCATAAGTAATGAGCTCTGAATGCTTAAGAACCTGCCTGGGTTCATGCAGTTGGGTTCATCAAAGCCATAGACAGAGTGAAAAAAAAAATAAAGCCTGGCTTCTGGCTTCCCCCATTGTAGCATCTGAGAGCAGAGTGTGTGTGCCGTCTGTGACATAGTTTGGTCTCCATACATCTGTCCTTTAATAGATAAGCAAATGTAACGAGTGAATCTATTCCTTCTGCACCCCATTTGTGATCAGCCACATTGACAGGCTCCCAGCTCATTAACAGATTAACGAATGGCTTGACTTCAATGACTAGATACTGTAAGTGAGACCTCTGCTCTCTACAACAGTTAGTTGAGTCCCAGATTCTGTTTATACTAGGATCCGTGTGCTCTGTATCTGCACTCCTAACTTTAAAAACCTCCTTTTAATTCCTACACTTTCAAGACAGATCCTCACCAGTCATGAAGTCAGTAGGTGGGAAGTATTATCATAGGCAGATGACTGACTAGACAATGTGCTGTCATAAATACTCCGTTTTACTTCTGCCTTGGAGATTAATTAAAAGGAAGTGGGACTTCCTTTTTCAACCAGAGTGACACACTCCATTCTCCTTGGGATGGTTTGTGTTCAACAAAGGTGTTTTGGCTTTGTTCTCTGTGTGGCATTTCTGTATATTGAAGCTGAGCAAACTATTTCCTAGTTACAAATATCTGTTCTTTGAGGAACACTCAAGGAAGGCATTCTTTGGTGTGGAAACTGAGCCCAAGGGGGCAGGCATCAGTAGGATTGCTTTGAGAAAGGAGAAAGTGTTCTCAACAGCTCCTCCACTCACCCTTTGAAGACAAGAAGAGAGAAAGGTGAGAGACACCCGGGCAGAGGAACCGAGGAAGGGCCACAGGTAGCTAAGGTGGACTAAAGGGAAAATGGCCATATGGAGATGTGAGAGGATTGGGGACATGCCACACCCCTGTAAGACCATCTCTAAACCTCCATCAGCAAACACCAAGCAGGACAAGGATGTGCAAGCCTTTCAGGGCCGGTTTTCAGTGTTTCATTTGATTCTATTCTTTCAACCTACCAGCACTGGCAGGATTCCCAATTTCTTGGAGAATTAATCAAATGTTCTACGACAACACTGCTATTTGTAAAACCTGGAGTGTTTTAATGTGTTGTCCCTGTGCAGCCAATGAGCCTGGGAAAGCAGTACTCCAGTGCCTGTGCCTTTCTTTGTTTCCCATTTGGTGGCCCACTGAGCATGTTTTTCTCTCTTCTGCTTAAAAAAAAATAGTCTGAAATACTTTTCTCATACATAATTCTCACCTTGTTCCGATTGTAGTTCTTAAGGCCTGGTCTACGTGGAGTCTTTGATGGGTACACTACGTACCTAAATAGCTTATTTGCACCCTTTTTTTTGGCCTTGATCAGTCAGTCTATACAGCAAGCAATCGTTTCCTTCCAGAGAGTCTAGGTGTGCCGTAAAAACACGGGTTGACTCCCGGAGTAGGGACTGATTCCCTTGCTTCTTCTGCACATCTCCTCTCCTATCCAGCATGGCGCTGGGCTTCAAATTAGACACGCTGAAGCCTGAGAAAAGACGAAAAGAGAGTCATCCCCGAGCTCCTCCTCTGGCAGAAGGTCAGTTGAAGTTTAGGACAAATGTCAGCCGCCGAGGACAAGATATGGGGGTGCTGCTCTCAGATTTGAAAGGGAGATGGCACCCAAGTGGAGAACTACGGAGCAATCGTTCTGTATTCTTAACAGTCCACACATAATCCTAAAAGATACACACGCTTGGTGCAGTGCATGCAGCTTTATTCCAGGGATATCGCTGGCTTATTTAACAATGCTACCCACAGAACGAGGCTTGCATACTAATCTGCGACACTGGCCAAGAACCACATCTCTTGATATCTTTTAACTAGAAGGATTGAGACTATTGCCCCAGAAAAAAAAAAAAAAACAGGGTAATATTCAGCACAATGGCCTATCATTTTAAGAGGACAGCAGTCTCAGGCAGGGAGGGGGGCAAGGCATGTATTTAAATCGCTCTTTCTTTTCAAGGAGTCTTCCTAACAACATGCCGGAGTGAAAAACCCCGGCCATTTAAATCTTTCTTTTTCCTTGCTTGCGCTGTGCTATTGCCCCTGCACACTTCAGTGAGCTTGGAAATTGCAGAAGAAAGACACGGCAACCCCCCCACCCCCACCCACCAAGCTCCTAGACCACTATGTTTATAGTCAGTTTGCCTCCCTGGATCTTACGTTTTAACACATGCTGTAGTGTTCAGATTGCAAACACAGCGGAGGGATGTTTAAATCCTAAAAACAAACTGTTTTCATTGCAATGTGCAAAACAGCATTCCACGAAGACATTTCAATTAATATTAGCTGAGTGAGGGGAGTCCTCTCTCTGTGGCCTGTTCAGTGTTTGGCCTCTCGCTGCTGAGGCTGCCATCCAGGGTGCTGCCAATTAAATGCCAGCTGTGATCTATTGTTTGCTTCTGACACCTGGGAAGTCCCAGATCATCAGAATCCTGCAAACAGCAGCTGGCTTAGTGGAGGCTGCCAGACTTCAGGGATTCTGAGGTCTCTCAGTGAAGGTAGGGGGCCGTCTTGTTTTAGTTAAGGGAATAGTCCCGGAATAGCCAGCTTAAAACCCAAGAAGACTTACATTAAACAACCCCCAAATTTGGGGAGGATCAACCCAGGCCTATAAGCCACATAGCTTACTCAAGGTCCCCACAGGGCAGTGCTTTAAAACATCAACAAATGTTGCTAATCCTTGCTTATAAGGTACCAACAAGTCCCCGTTGTGTGGCGTAGGAGTCCATGCATCTCTGGAAGCCTCTCACTCTGGTCCATTTGTACTATAATTTAATTGGACTTGTGCTATAAAGCGTGCATGCTCTCTCTTTACCTAAAATCCACCCAGTCTACGACAACCCTCAATCTGATTTGCACCCATCCGATTTCAAGGACCGAGTGTTTATCATGTCCTCTTTGTAAGTTTTGCCACTTTATTTCGTTTGTGTCTAACCATTAGGCTTTGTCGTTCTGTTGTAAGCGGGTGAAGCATTAAGGAGGAGCTAGCGTTCCTTTTTCCACCATGCATACTCTTGGTCTTAAACAGTAGTCCATGAACTTGTACTCACCTTGAGGAAGAGCTTAAGCAGGTGGTGCCTCCTGGCTGTTTTCACTGCGTCGGGGTGATTGGGCAAGTTGCCTCCTTCCTCTTTCTTTGTGTCTTGGAGTTCTGAGGCTTCCTTCTCGACCTCTTGCATCATAGACATCAGAGGGATAGAAACTGCCACCTGTGTCTTTACTGTATTCAACTATTTGTTAGCTCCAAGTGAACAGCCAAGAGTATCGTAGACTATGCCTCCTGGGAGATACAAAGCCAAGAGGACGCGGTACCTGACCCGGGAAGTCTGGTCCCCAAACGTGACTAGATATTCCCTCTGATGAGTGCCTTCCCTCTCTCCTAAGTCCTTTTATATGGATGCCCTTCTAAGTAGCTTCTTCTACCTTCTATGTTTATTAGTATTGTTTCTGAGCTTTCTTCTATTCTGGAGTGTGTCGATGGTGTCACCCAGGAAGTGACTTTCTGGTGTTGCTTATTAAAGGCTGAGATGAAGCCATTCACGGTCGGTTTATCCAGATCATACTTCCGTGTCTCAGGAAGCAAAACCTACCAAACAAAGTCCCTTCCTCAGTCTTCGTTAACAACGGCATCCAAATCCACTTGAAAGGTTCGCTCTCGAAGACTATCAGGATGATGATAGTCTTCGGTTGCTGGGGTCTGTTGACTCAACATACTGGTTTTCTTGAAAAAAAAAAAATCCACGTCCCAAGGAGGTGAAATTTATTTCATAGCAGTGGGATATGTAAATGGTTCCAAGATGCCACTTTCAGTCTCCATGTGCAAGCCTGCAGTCAGTCTGCATGCTTGATTGAAACAAGGCATATAGAAATCAGGAGAGCAGGAAAGTCAACTTAGCAAGAAAAGACATCTTAGGTATGCTCTTCTGGACAGACTGCAATCACTCCTTAACTCGGCTGAGCTACGGGATGCATTTCACCGTCATTGTCTTGCTCAGAACCCTATTGAGCAAGCTTGCCCAGTTCCGACCTGGGGGTCTATCCGAGCGGAAGAGTATGTGTTGGCAATGTTGCTGAAGCTGTGTCACTCTGTACAGTTTGATCCAGGGTAGAATTGAAACCATATTTCGCTCTACCCCCACCCCCCCTCCATCCAGTCACAGAGTGATGGAAGTTGGCTTTTATAAACAAAAAGCCATCATCACGTCTTCCCCTCCTCTTCAGATCTTTGAAAAATCAAGTCAATCCTCAGAGGCATTACAGATAATTTTCGTAGCTAAATCACAAACCAATACTATCCCCACTCCTCCCCAATAGGTCTAGAAGAGACCTCAGCGTCTGCACCGGAACACTTCCCAGACTTGCATTAACTGTAATTGCTCTGCGCTGTGTCTTTTCTCTGACTGTTTTTTATTACATAACCGAGAGCATTATGCTTATATACTGAGCCAATGGCCACCGAACTTAAGAGAAAAGGTAGCTTGTTGTATGTCATCCTGATGACGGATCTTTGTGGGGGGGTTAGACTAATATGTTGGGGATGCTAGCCAAGTCATCAAGACCTCTCAAGCTTTGACCACCACTGGAGGGGCTGCTAATTCCTCGGGATAAAACAAAGGTAGTTTTACACCTGCGTGGCATTGCTGGACATGTCAAATATAGTTGCGAGAGACAGCAAAGTTGTGCAGCACACGCAGGCTAATTTTAACTGAAAGTGTCCTGACTTTCCTTTTGAAGACGCTGACACAGCTTCTGACACCATCGGTGATGAGTGGTGTAGAACAGCCGGTTCAGGTCTGAGGCTATCAAGTACTGAAAGGGAATCTCCTGCATCCAAATCCCAGGATACCAGAGCAGCCCTTTGCAGGCCACACGTTCCTGAGTAAGTGGGAGATGGCGACTTAAAAGGCTGGGCAAGAAATTACTGCATAAACAAGGGACGAAGGCGAAAAGCCCCCAACTAACAGTCCCAATATTAATTAATATTAATTAATATTAAATTGAAATCGATAAGATATGCGGAATTCCTGTTTAAGTCTAATTCACGCTAATTTCTCCTAATTGCCTGTGTTTTACATAGGGATCAATTTGGATAAAGAATGAGGAGCTACGAGAATGTAGTTTTGTAGAGAATGCAAATGACAAACTCTTTAATTAAGAAGGAGATCTGGGCAATGAGTCCATATATATAACTATATAACTATATATAATTATGTATATCTAACTATATATACAACTATATATAACATATGCACATATAATATACATATATGCACAACATACACATATATACATATATATCATTTTTAAAAATTCAAGCTTCCCTTTTCTCATTAGGCCACCTTTATTAGTTGTGAGCGGTAATATTCACTGGAGACCAATGCTGTTGGTCCAGGAATGTAGTAGGAAGGAAAAAGGGCCCACGGGCAGATGAACTTAGGAAGTACACATGCATGTGCGCATGTGTGTTTGGGCATGTTTGGGAAGTGATGTGCCTTAGACAAAATAACTGCTTGTAAACAAGGAAGACTTTTGTAAAATACGGGGCGACTAGGTTCCAGCGACAGGGAGAAGCTGCACCTGTGTGATCATGTCGACGTTTCTTCATACAAAATAGGTGTGAGAATAATCATTGGCACATCTGTATTTGGACTTTGGTCCCCATCCCTTAAATAGAGTTATAAATCTGTGAGGCTGGATTAAGCTGATTTTATGGGAGGTTGTAAAGAGAAAGACCCTCTTTTGGCTTTCTTAAGGAAGGAAAAGAGAGGCCTGTGCAAAATAGGAGTAGGGAAAGGCTGCCCAGGGCAATGTCACCCCTACTCCAACACACACACACAGGCACATATGCAGGTCACACACTCTGGATTTACTCTTGCTATCCAGGGTACAGGTTGAAGGTGTCTTGGCCATGCATGGGCAGTAGAAAGAGCTTAGGCTCTGAGGACAGGTGGTCTTTCTGGCTGTCCTGTACACTATCTCTGTGACACTAGACACACTATTTAACTTCTCCGACTCTGGGTTTCATTGGCAAAAATGGAGGTAAGGATACACAATGCTCTCGGAGCTCTCGGAATTAGGGGTCGTTAGGTAAAGGATATAGTGCCTGGCATTGGATAATTGGCAGCTCTGGCTGTTGATATAACTGAGCACAAGTTTGAGGTGTCAGAAACTACAACCAGGTGGTTCCCTGACCAAGCTAGAGGTGGATTGCCGTTCTAGGAAGCTGTTACTACCTTAAGCCGGTGAGAGCGGTGATGGATAAAGGTTCCTTTCCTTTTTTAAAAGTTCATTAAGGAAAAAATGTTAGCATGCACAGTAATGGGCTCCATTATAGCATTTCTGTGCAGGCTTTGTTATTAGCTGTCACCCTGGCTCCCTCCTGCTGGTCCGCTTTTGTTCTCAGCCCATTCCTGTAAGTGAACACTTTTATCAGTGTACTATATAACAGGTCACAGATTAAAATGTCTGGGCGAATCTCACCCAGAGAACATAGGTGACCGTTGTGGTTCCTTTTCATACAGAAGATTCACTCCTCTGGAAGATAATTTACCTGGCTTGATCAAAACAACACGTGTTTTGATTGTGATTTGCATGCAAGTCCCGGTTACCCTCAAATGCAGTTTTCCTTCTTGTTTGAGAAAATCTCTCTTGCTTAATGGGAGTGTCTCTCCGTCGAAGATTCTTTCAGAATCTGAGGTAATCTGATCATTGACAAATCAGCTCACACTGAAAAGGCCCAAAGCAAAGAGGCCTACCATTAGTTATTAGACAAAGCCAGGCACAATGAGTTTGTTAGCTGTAGCATTTTCTGGTTTTCTATTCTTTTATTTTTTTCTCTTTCCCCAACCAACCTCAAAAAGCATGTTAACACGACTACTTGTGAAGAATCCCTGGTTATTAGCCTGTGCACAGATGGGCTCTGGTCCTGCCACCGCGCTGTGCTGTCCGGGGGTGCCTAGAAGACAGCAGCTCGCTCCTTCTAACCAGTTCCAGCCTTGAATCCTCTGGCTTGGCGTCTTGCCAGCGCTGCTCCGACTTGGACCCCTGACATGTTCTTGTTTTTATTTTGTTTTTATTCGTTCTTAGCACTCTCTTTTCTCTCAGCCCTCACCCCCATTGGTCAAACCTCTCAGTAGCCTTCTTGCTTTCTCACCAATTTCAAGACAAATATTACCCAGTGAAAGCAGGGGTGGTTCCTCTAATCCCCAACACCACGCTGGTCCCACCCCCACCCGCACTAAATCCGTAAGCGCGAGGGAAAAGCCAATGCAATTGGCCGCCCTGGAGCCCTTTGGTTTGGGAGCATCTTTTATTTCGTGGATGTGGCTACCTAGGGAAAGATGAGGGGGAACCCTCTCTGTCCTGAACCTTCCACACCCTAGGCTGCACCGTGCTCGTGAAAAAGCCTGCTGTGAAAGTTAATGGTTATAAAAAGCACTCATTTACATCTGTTTCAGTGTAGCCATGAAGAGTGCAATTAATTAAGAAGTTTCTGGTGTGGTAAGGATAATCATACAGCAGGAATGCAAACACGTGATTTCCAAAGAGAATTTTATTCCATATGGAATTTTTCCCCTAACTCAGAATTAATTGCAACTTTAAAGAAGGTTTGATTGTGTCTATGAAAAACATTTTAACTACTGAGGAATTCTAAATGACTTCAATTTAAAATTTTCTTTCTTTACATTGTTCGAGTTAAGAGAGCAGGGGCTTTGATCAAGCTCTGAGTTATAGAATTTATTAGAGCCGAGGGAAGAGGATAACCTTCAGATGTTTTCTGTAGTGAAATGTTGAAGTTAAAAATTTTAAATGTTTGCAGACTGAAGACATGCTGGGCTGTGAGGTCTGAAAGGATAAACGAAACGTGACATGTTTTATTTGGTTACTTAACCCTTGTTTAAAAAAGCACAACAAAAATGTATATAAATCATATTTTTATGCCTTTCCGAAAACATTGGCAGAGATGCTTGGTGATTACCCTCTATGGAGTGGCATAGGGCCATAGGGCACGGAGTGGGTAGCGTCCATGCAAATAGCTTTAATTTTGGTCTGGCAGCCTCCTTAACGCTGAAAGCATCTGAACATATACAACATAAATTCAGAGGAGGGACGGCCTTCCTTTTCTGTTGCCATCTGCTACACATTCCAATATTTTTCTGTAGCCCAGCCCCGGCACTGAATAATGCGAAAAGACAGAGGACAGAACAACAGACACATACAGCAGAGAGCAAGACCAGTGCGGGCGAAATGCTGCTCACCACTGTGGAGAATAAGAATGTGACATTTGAGAGGGGCAAGAAGGAGTAGGGGACGGCTTGCGTGAAGGCAGAGACCCTCTCTCTGGTAAATGAGGTTACAACAGTTGCAGAGGCAAAGAAAAAAAATTTTTTTCTCGATCAATAAGGAAGAGCTCTTATCACATGCAACTTTAATTTGATTGGCATGGCATTTCCATTATATGCTAATGAATTACGGATGATGGGAACTGCTGTCGCCTTCTGAGTGCAATTGAACGTTCATCAGTCAGTTACTTACAGGCCAGGCTGTCGGAGATATTAAAGGAAGCTGTTGCTATTTTGGAGATGAAAGTAAACAAGCTCAGAATCTTGAATTAATTGAGAAAAGGATACACGTTGATAAGTAGGATTTGCCAAGTTATTACTTCTCTGAGTGGATGTCAGGGCAGGTAGCTCCTTCTCGGTGGAATAAGCCAGGTCCCCGCAAAGCTAGGAGAAAAACAAATTCTCTTAAGTGAATCCTGTTTTTCTGTTGACTAGCATTATACAATTATTGACTATTACTCTTGGGGACAAAAAAGGCTGATCCTAGAATGTAATAAGATCACTCTCAAGTACCCGATGCTTTAGACAATGCGCGTTTAAAGGAAAATAACCATGTACTAAAATATTAACAAGGATCCCCAAAGTAGCAGCGACACTAAAATTGTCAAGTTGATAGTAGACACGTTGTTGGTTGCAACGTAAAAATGTAGCAGAAACACAATACCCCATTCTCAAAACATGTGATACGAATTTAATAACTTTCCATCTTCCTCTCATCAAAAAGACAAAACATTCGGAACCTTAAAGAAAGGCTTTTTTTTTTTTGTTAACTCACGCACCACCTAAAGGCTTCTATATTAATTTTCCGTTCTCCTTTCCACTTCTCTTCTGTTTGTCTTTAGCATCTTTTCTAGATATTATTCACACTAAGTAGTGGGTTGTTCCCAGCCACAGGTACAAAAACGAAATAGTAAGGTACGTGCTAAACCACTTCATCTTTAAGGAACGCATTCTCCCGGGCTATGAGACACGGTCAGGTTGGGTACCCAGGCCATGGCAAAGGGTATCCACTTACGCACTTTTTCTAGTATACAAATTGATGTTACCACCACCTCCCATCTGCTAGTGTCGCCACTATCAAAGAAAATAGAAAATAACAGGTGTTGGCAAGGATGTGGAGGAATTGGAACCCGGTGCTCTCTTGGTAGGAACATGAAATGGTCCAGCTGTTGTGGAAACCATCATGGTGGTTCCTCAAAACAATAAAAATGAAATGATCATAACTCAGGCTGCTACCCTAAAAGCCTTGAGAGCAGAATCTTGTGAAAGTATTTGCTCTGGATGAACATCTTGAAAGTGGCATTATTTGTCACAGTCACAAAGAGGGCAGCTCTGGTGTCTGCTGGTGGGTACATGGAGGAAGAATAAAGGCAGAATAATTATTAGATTACCCTGTGATGCATTTTACAGGGTTACACATAGTGGAAAGACAGTCGTAAGGCCAACATGCCGGAGGCTGACTAAAGGAGGTAAGGAGAGTTTTTTGTTACTTGATGGATACACAATTTCGATTTGGGATGAACCATAGGTTCCCAGTATGAATGGTGGTTATGAGTTGAACAATAATGTGTATGCTCTTAATGACGTTGAGATGTACATTAAAGCAAAATTCGGTAGAAGAAGGGTTTAAAAAGCTGAGCTGATATGGGCTGGAGAGGTAGATGGCTCAGTCATTAAGAATGTGTACTACTCTTGTAGAGGACCTGGGTTGGGGTCCCACTGCCTACTGCAGGCAGTTAGCACCTGCCTGGTCACTCCAGATTGGGGGAACCTCCTATTTTGAGGCCTCTGAGAGCACCTGTATTCACGTGTACACAATTCATGTACAGACACATAGCAGACATATAATGAAAAATAACCCTTAAGATTAAGTTAATTAATAGAGAAAGAAAGTACTTGTGGGTAACCCAATCCAAGGTGCAAGTCACTACATAACTCAGGCTAGTCTTGAATTAGTGGTCCTTTTGTCCCTGCCTCCTACAGACTTGGGGGGTAGGGCTGAGCATGACACAGGCCTTCTGTGTCTTAATGTGGTAACATTTTGCATGAAATAATTTGCTAGAACTAAAAACTAAATGTACAAAAAGAGATTTAAAAATGGGTTTGTTTATTAGAGTTTATTAGAGTGGGGTCTGCTATGCTGTATTGTATCGCTCTTGGTCAAGATAATGAGACTCTTCCACAACCAAACACAACCGGCTTCTGTTGTTCGAATAGAAGATGTCTCCTCTGAAAACAAGTTCTTTTGATGTTATTGTTATGTATATGTTTTTAAACCAGTGTCAATAGTGCAGAGTAACCGAGTTTGAAGCAAAAGCCCAGAGTGCTTGGGAAACAGCCAGAGGCCTCCATAACTTGAGCAGCATGAATCCTGTAGGTTCCAGGGAGGGAAAGATTATTACATTTAAATGACACTGGGGAGTGAGTTGGGGACTGTGGCTTTTCCTTCATCTGGGAAATCACATATTTTTGTTTTGTTCTTTGTGTTCATGTGTGCATTCAAGTACACTCTGTGTGTGCATGTGCACAAGTACCCATGTGTGCGTGAGTGTGTGTGTGTGTGTGTGTGTGTGTGTGTAGTCAGAAGATAACCTAACTTTGGCTGCCACTCCTCTGGCTGTCTTCTACTTTATTTTTATAAAGGCAGAGTCTCTCATTAGCCTGGAATAATAGGCTTGACTGGCTAGTTAATGAGTGTCTCAGAACTCTTCGTCTCCTTAGAATGGGGATTACAAGTGTGTACCACCATCCTTGAGTTTTCTCTTTCTTAGTCTAAATTCTGAGGATTCGAACTCAGATCCTGTTGAATTTTACAAGGCTTCCTCTCTCTTTTTGTTCTTTGTTAGCAGTTTCTTTGTAACCCAGGCTACTGTGCATGGTGTGCCACCATGCCTGCTCATCATGGGATTTTTGAGGAGAGGAGAAGCATGACTTGACATAACTTTAAAAAAATACACAAAGTGCTATTTAATTTAGGAAGGAAACAGAATGGGAATGCAAAATAGAATCTTATAGGATAGTGTGAGGTTACTTTTAGCTGGAGGAATCCTAGAACAAAGACACATACAGGGGCTGGAGATGGCTCAGTGGTTAAGGGTGTATGTATACTGCTTTCTCAGAGGACTGGAGTTTGATTTCTAGCAACCATGACAGGTGGATCAGGTGGATCATAACTGCCTATAACTCTAGTTCTAGGAGGATCTGATAGATCTTGGCCAGTTAGACTCTTACACCACACACACACACACACACACACACACACACACACAAACACACACACACCAGATATATACACACCCTTTAAAAAATACAAAAAGCCATATAGCTTAATGCTACATGGAATCTGACTTAATTGGGTCTTGTCTAAGGGAAAAAAGACAATAGCTGATGTAGTTTGAAAGTCTAAATATTGGCCAATAATATTCTATCAATGTTAATCTTCTGGCTTTGAACACTATTCTATGGTTATATAAAACATTAACCTGAACATAATCGCAAAGTTGTTTTTAATGAAGAAGTACTAAGACACACACTTACACACAGACACACACCCTGACACACACACACAGACATACAAACACACACACATACACACAGATACATACCCAGACACACACAGGTATACACACAGACATAAAACACACCACACACACACACACACACACACACACACACACACACACACACACACACCAAGACAACGCAAGGAAAACTAAGGCAGAAGAAAACAAAGATTTGTTTTTACATTTTAGTATATTTGAGAAATAGCTGAATAGCAGTACAAAATTAAGACGTTCTCCACTGTCCAGTTAACTTGTTTGCTGATGCTAGTCAGTTTTCTTTTACAGAATCCTGTGTGAGCCCAGGCTATTTCAGCATCTGGATCTGCAGTTACTAACCCAGATGTGCAGCCCAGAATATGTAGTAGTCCTTTGCATACGTTATGATTTGCAATGCATCTCAAACTTTATCTGAAAAAGAAGGGATGCCTTTGAGAACTACATGTAACATGACTAGCCCAGATATTTCGTATTTCGGCTTTTGTTACTATTACTAATTTAACAGTTGAAAATAAAGCACACATTCTCCCTTGCTTTATAGTTCAGGTTGTATTAGGAGACCCTTGGGTAATATGCCTTGTATTCCCACATGGACATGCTGGCTTTACTTTTGAATCTGGGAGCCTGTCTTAGTGACAACTGATAATAATATGTTCAGTATTATCCATGATGCTGCAATCATACTCTATCAACAAATGATGTTGACAGCTTGGCTCTGGAGATTTTAGTGCAGTTGACAAAACAGAGCCAAGCCTGTCTACTCTCTCCTTGAGACAACTTTCTGCATTTAATAGTATGTGACTTTTTCTTAAACACACACACACACACACACACACACACACACACACACACACACACACACAATACAGAACAGCATGGTTCTCAAGTCCATTGAAACCATTATATGCTAAAAGTCATTTGCCTTAGACTCCGATAAGTCTTGCCAAGGTTGACATTTCTGTCACTCACAATGCTCACTGTAGTAACACCCAGTACAAGGCGAGCCAGGCACTGAACTTATTGTAATGTCCATTGCAGCATCAGGGAACTGGCCTTGAAATGTATTTCATAATTCTGTGGGTTGGTAACACAGCTGAAAGTGTTGCTAGGTCTCGTTTGGTAGTTGGGATAAAACTTTTCTTAAACATTTAGAAAATCTTGCTGAGAGTTTCCAAGTTTTCTCATTCTGATGTCTTTATTTGGTGCAAGCCAGTGTCTAATTGCTTATGTTAATTATATATTCCAGTAATAATGTTTTCTCACAGAAAAACCAATCTCATCCCGGAATCGTATGACATGTCTCAAATTAGATATAATCAAAGTTATGACCCTCAAGGAATATAGTCTTCTTTTGTGTGTGGCATTTTAACTGTGAATTACTGGAATCATTTAAAGTTTTATTTCAACAACAACAACAACAACAACAACAACAACAACAACAACAACAACAACAACTTCCTACAAAACCCCTAAAATTTCCCAAAAGAACAACTTGTGAGGAAACGCACCTTTGTAAGAGAGGGTCCCCGAGCTCCCCCACCGTGCTGCAGAGGAAGGCCAATATCCGGATCTGGCTTCTCAGTCTGCCTTCTATATTTATAAGCAAGCAGTCTCATGCATCCACAGCCACCAGGAA
The DNA here is from genome assembly GCF_021556685.1 of Rattus norvegicus. Classification (NCBI taxonomy): domain Eukaryota; kingdom Metazoa; phylum Chordata; class Mammalia; order Rodentia; family Muridae; genus Rattus; species Rattus norvegicus. The sequence continues at coordinate 219,745,896 of NC_141535.1, read as the reverse complement.
GTGATGTTCATTGGTGCTGCAAATTGCTTTTGCCCCTTTAGCTGTATTTGTGGCTGTCTTTCTAGGCTAGTACCTTTAATTTTGTATGAGGTGTCACAGTTTCCCCCCCACCCTGGGGGGGGCAAAAGTTCTGCCAATGAATTTGCTTTGGTTTGAACAATTGAATTGAATTCTAGTTTGTGGCAGACTTCTTGGTTTCTATTGGTGTGGTGGATAAGCTCCACTGTCACAGCTGCTCAGTGGTCAGAACCACTCACATGTGGCCCCACGCTTGTGTGTATCCTCATTTATCTACTATTATATTCCACGGTGCTGCTGTGTCTTCAGCTACTGAGCATCTTCTCAGTTGGGAACTTAAAGTCAGTCCTGCTCGGCCACTTTCTGTCTTTATTGAGAATTATACAGTACAGACCACATTTAAGTATCATCTGCAGGCTCTTTCTTGTTTTTTTTTTTTTTTTTTTTTTGGTTCTTTTTTTTCGGAGCTGGGGACCGAACCCAGGGCCTTGCCCTTGCTAGGCAAGCGCTCTACCACTGAGCTAAATCCCCAACCCCTGCAGGCTCTTTCTTTAGTCTCTGCTTTTGTGAGTGAGAACAGATGGTGAGAAGGCACAGGTGGTGTGAGTGTTTGCTGGGTGAGCACGAGGACTTGAATTCAGACCCTCAGCACCTAGTTTAAAAGTCTGGCACAAATAGTGATTAAAAACTGTATGGTATTGGTACAGAGACAGACAGATAGACCAGTGGAATAGAGTTGAAGACCCAGAAATGAACCCACACACCTATGGTCACTTGATTTTAGACAAAGGAGCCAAAACCATCCAATGGAAAATAAGATAGCATTTTCAGCAAATGGTGCTGGTTCAACTGGAGGTCAGCATGTAGAAGAATGCAGATCGATCCATGCTTATCACCCTGTACAAAGCTTAAGTCCAAGTGGATCAAGAACTTCCACATCAAACCAGATACACTCAAACTAATAGAAGAAAAAGTGGGGAAGCATCTCGAACACATGGGCACTGGAGAACATTTCCTGAACAAAACACCAATGGCTTATGCTCTAAGATCAAGAATCAACAAATGGGGTCTCATAAAACTGAAAAGCTTCTGTAAGGCAAAGGACACTGTTGTTAGGACAAAACAGCAACCAACAGATTGGGAAAAGAACTTTACCAATCCTACAACTGATAGAGGGCTTATATTCAAAATATAAAAAAATCTCACGAAGATAGACTGCAGGGACACAAATAATCCTATTAAAAATGGAGTTCACAAGCAGTATTACAGAGCAATAGTGATAAAAAACTGCATGGTATTGGTACAGAGACAGACAGATAGACCAATGGAACAGAATTGAAGACCCAGAAATGAACCCACACACCTATGGGCACTTGATTTTAGACAAAGGAGCCAAAACCATCCAATGGAAAAAAAGATAGCATTTTCAGCAAATGGTGCTGGTTCAACTGGAGGTTAGCATGTAGAAGAATGCAGATCGATCCATGCTTATCACCCTGTACAAAGTTTAAGTCCAAGTTGATCAAGGACCTCCACATCAAACCAGATACACTGAAACTAATAGAAGAAAAACTAGGGCAGCATCTCGAACACATGGGCACTGGAAAAAATTTCCTGAACAAAACACCAATGGCTTATGCTCTAAGATCAAGAATCGACAAATGGGATCTCATAAAACTGCAAAGCTTCTGTAAGGCAAAGGACACTGTGGTTAGGACAAAACAGCAACCAACAGATTGGGAAAAGACCAATCCTACAACAGATAGAGGCCTTATATCCAAAATATACAAAGAACTCAAGAAGTTAGACCGCAGGGAGACAAATAACCCTATTAAAAATGGGGTTCAGAGCTAAACAAAGAATTCACAGCTGAGGAATGCCGAATGGCTGAGAAACACCTAAAGAAATGTTCAACATCTTTAGTCATAAGGGAAATGCAAATCAAAACAACCCTGAGATTTCACCTCACACCAGTGAGAATGGCTAAGATCAAAAACTCAGGTGACAGAAGATGCTGGCGAGGATGTGGAGAAAGAGGAACACTCCTCCATTGTTGGTGGGATTGCAGACTGGTACAACCATTCTGGAAATCAGTCTGGAGGTTCCTCAGAAAACTGGACATTGAACTGCCTGAGGATCCAGCTATACCTCTCTTGGGTATATACCCAAAAGATGCCCCAACATATAAAAAAGACACGTGCTCCACTATGTTCATCACAGCCTTATTTATAATAGCCAGAAGCTGGAAAGAACCCAGATGCCCTTCAACAGAGGAATGGATACAGAAAGTGTGGTACATCTACACAATGGAATATTACTCAGCTATCAAAAACAATGACTTTATGAAATTCGTAGACAAATGGTTGGAACTGGAAAATATCATCCTGAGTGAGGTAACCCAATCACAGAAAAACACACATGGTATGCACTCATTGATAAGTGGATATTAGCCCAAATGCTCGAATTACTCTAGATGCACAGAACACATGAAACTCAAGAAGGATGACCAAAATGCGAATGCTTCATTCCTTCTTTAAAAGGAGAACAAGAATACCCTTGGGAAGGAATAGGGAGGCAAAGTTTAGAACAGAGGCTGAAGGAACACCCATTCAGAGCCTGCCCCACATGTGGCTCATAGATATACGGCCACCAAACTAGGTAAGATCGATGAAGCAAAGAAGTGCAGGCTGACAGGAACCAGATGTAGATCTCTCCTGAGGGACACAGCCAGAGAACAGCAAATACAGAGGCGAATGCCAGCAGCAAACCACTGAACTGAGAATGGGACCACCGTTGAAGGATTCAGAGAAAGGACTGAAAGAGCTTGAAGGGGCTTTAAACCCCATATAAACAACAATGCCAAGCAACCAGAGCTTCCAGGTACTAAGCCACTAACCAAAGACTATACATGGACTGACCCTGGGCTCCAACTGAATAGGTAGCAATGAATAGCCTAGTAAGAGCACCAGTGGAAGGGGAAGCCCTTGGTCCTGCCAAGACTGAACCCCCAGTGAATGTGATTGTTGGGGGGAGGCTGGGGAGGGAACACCCATATAGAAGGGGAGGGAAAGGGTTTAGGGGGATGTTGGCTTGGAAACTGCGAAAGGGAATAACAATTGATGTGTAAATAAGAAATACCCAATTTAATAAACATGGAGGAAAAAAATACCCAATTTAATAAAGATGAAAAAAAAGTTTAGCCTAGCTACACACCAGTAACCCCATCATACCAGTGATGGAGCAGAGACAGGAGGATCCCCATGGCAGGGTGTCAACTAGCCAAGCTGAAAAGTGAGCTCCTGGTTTGGGGAGAGACCCTGAAATAAACAAAGCAGAGAGAGATAAAAGGTAAAAACAAATGTTCTTTAACTTCCATGGGCATGTGCACCCATAGATACACAAATGTGATACACCATGCATAACACACACACGCACACACACACACACACACACTCAAAGTGAGGCTGCTCTTTTGTGAGTATTACACATTTCAATCTTTCACACTGTGGATTATTCTGCAGTACAAATTTTGCTGCTTATATTTCCAGGAATTCCATGGGTCACAGGTTCACTTTGTTCATTTTCTTTTTAGTCTGGGTGACAATGACATTATCGTAGTTTTAATTCACTAGTGTTTAGAAAAAATTTTCATATTTATCATACATATTTTGAAAATTATATTTTCCTGTCCTATGTCCATTTTGAATTGTCTGAAATGTAAAATACTGACTCCTTGTGTTCAACTGCCCTTTCCAACCCCTGGCTTGTTTCTTCACCTCCTTCTTTTACCCTGTGGCTTCAGCAGTTTCTTTGTGAGAAAGTTCCCATCTGTTTGTCTTAACAAGAGTGAGTGGAGAATCATGCTGTCATACCTTGGTGGTGATTGTACCGACACAAGAAGCAGAAGTCAATGTTGGGAAGAAGTTCAATCCAGAACTACTTACTTTAGCTTAAGCAATTGCCAAATGCCACACGATGTGTGTGTGTGTGTGTGTGTGTGTGTGTGTGTGTGTGTGTGTACTGTGTCTGTACACACATATATACATATATACGCATATATATGTATGTATGTATATATATGTGTGTATGTATATATATGTGTGTCTATATATGTGTGTGTGTGAGAGAGAGACAGAGAGACAGAGAGACAGAGAGGCAGAGAGACAGAGAGATAGAGAGAGAGAAGAGAAAGGCAAGATCTCTATATTATGGATCAAAAGCCCCAATGTCATAATGCTATGATAACATTCACAGCCACTTACCTAAATTAGGTGTATTGTTCTTAATTGAACTTTCAATCAAAGCCTGACATGAACTTATTTCGAGGATGAGCCAATGGTCTAAATTAACATGCAATGGTTTGCAGAAATTTTTCTGAGTTTTAGCTCGTAGAACTTCATATGTCCCCCTCCTTGATAATCATATACCCCCAAATACCATATTAATTATATAGCTGTGTCACTCTCGTTTTCTTGTTATCGGACTGGTACAACACTCCAATACTTTCTTTTGGAGTCCACACATACGCAGTCCATGTAAGAAGTGCACCAGACCAAATAATATACCTCAGCCCAGAGCATCTATGGAAACGACGCATTTGGCACCTTAAGTTATGACCTTGGGCCCTATCTACTTTGGTGTCCCTGGATCTTTGTAGCCTATCACACAGACTGTATTCACTCTTCAAAGGTGCTGGAGGAAGACTGGAGACAGACATCCCTCTGTCTCATCGGAGTAGCTACACACCAACACGCCTAGGAAGGCAGGGCCTCTTAGTGTACATGCCTATAAATGACAAGATAAACCTGCATCTTAACTCAGAAACCAAGAACAAGGAAGATCTGCTCCTGACTTCAGGAAGTCTTTCTAGCTTTTGAGACACCGTCGTCCTGGCCATTAGCAAAGCAAGGAAAGTAAGAGACTTGTTCATTGACTGGGAAGGCATCCTTCTGGGTATAGGAGTGAAGAAGAGTATAGAGAGGCAGACAGATCAGAAAGGGTCTTGTCAATGGGAATGCGCATGCAAAGAGTGAGGAAGCTTTACTTCTGTGAGCTGAAGCTGAAATGTACACGGGGACATTTTTCTTAATGATCCCATGTGCAAGGCTCTAATCGTCTTTGCATTCATGTTTTGCCGTGTAAGTTGAGCTTTGTTGCAATTAGAGAATAAGATGTTAATTTACAGATATCTTTGGAATGCTGTGCTGGGTTCGTTGGTTTGCTGAGTCTGAGTGTATTGTTGATTAGTTAACCCCCTGCCTCACACACGTATATCCTGGTTACTTATCGCATACAGGTAACTCTAGGTTAGAAGTGCTGGGGACCCAAATATGAAAATTATTGGCTTTGCCTAAATAAATTCCTAGTAATCTAGCATGATTAAACATGAGACCTTGGAATGATTCTGCTTGAGTTTAGTGACTAGTTCCTCTTCTCTAAGTTTTGGTTTCCTTTTACTGGAAAGTCAGAATATTGTGGTTGTATGAAAATTAAATAGAAAGTATAGACAAGGCATCGGGCATTGTGTCTGGGACTAAATACATGCTCAGTAAACATTACTGTCACCTCATGATAATGGCTACTGTTCTAGTCTCACCACTACTGAGTAATGTGTGAACTACTAAGGGACTGTCAACTTCCAAATCTGAGGAATGCAGTCAGAGCTGTTACCTGCTGCCAAACATGCCGTGTGGCTCGGCTTTCCTGACCACATCTAATTGGACTGGGCATTGGTAACCAAGAGCCAACAGCTCTGAAGGGTTTTCTTGTTGATGAACATTAGAATAGAACTTTGGTCAACCAAGACAAAAGCAGCGCATGGACAGAGCTTTAAGGCTAGGTCACCTCCACAACCCATGGCCATGCAGATTTTCTTACTTGGATCTCACCCCTCTACTTATGAGTTACTTATGAGTTTCACATATTTGTGACACTGGAGGAACTCATCTGCTTATCTGTACCATCCTCCTAGTAAGTGCAGCTCAGTGGACCCCACATTTCAGCCCTGTAGCACAAAAATCTGTCTCCCCTCTCAAGCATCACTATGACGGTACATTCTTTCGGGCACCTGCAGATGTGTGAGAGACTGAAACTCAATATATTGCCTGCCATTTGAAAACTACCACCTTAGAAAAGCAATCTGACTGAGAATGGGGACCCCATTGGAGGAGTTAGAGAAAGGATCGAAGGAACTGAAGGGGCTTGCAATCCCAGAAGAACAACAATACCAACCAACCAGAGCTTTGAGGACTAAAGCACTACTCAAAGACTACACATGGACTGACCCATGGCTCCAGCTGCATAACTAGCAGAGGATGGCCTTGTTGGGCACCAATGGGAGGAGAAGCCCTTGGTCCTGCCAAGGCTGGACCCCCTAATGTAGGGGAATGTCAGGGCAGGAAGGCAGGAATGGCTGGGTGGATGGGTGGGGGAACACCCTCATAAGAGAAGGGGTGGGGGGAGTTTATGGACAGGAAATCGGGAAAGGGAATAACATTTGAAATGTAAATAAAAAAATATCCAATTTAAAAAAAAAAAGAAAAGTAATCTGTCTCAATGCTGTCCATGCATGGGGGATGGGGTGGAGATGAACGAGTGGGCAGCATCCCCAGTCCCAACAAGACATTCCTTAAATACCACACGGACAGACTAGTGAGCTATTCAACTATGACTTCATATTCCTCCTTATTAAGTTTCAAGGTTATTCCAACACTGGAAATATAATTATACTGACAGCTTTATGAATATTCATTACGTAAGACAAACCGGGTCCTTGACATACAGAAATCTTCTAATGAAGTGGCTTCAAAACAAAGACGTTTGTATCTTTCTCGTTTAGGAATCTCCACATGGCGGGAATGCTTTCTGTATTAGTTAGTTAAAGAAAGTGTTTAGTTGGGCTTTCGGTTCCAGAGCGTTGGAGTCTATATGGCCCTATGAAGTCATGGTAGCAGAAACAGCCACTGAGAGCTTACATCTCAATCACAAGTAGAAGGCAGAGGGAGCTAACGTGAATGACAGGAAATGCCAAAGCCTAGTCCTAGTCTCATGCTTCCTCCAATAAGGCCGTAGCTCTTAATCCTCCCCAACAGTCACCAACTGGGGAGCAAGTATTCAAATATATGACCCTATGGAGCCCATGCTCGTTCAAATATTACATTACACTCCTTGATTTTCCTAGGCTCATGGCCGTATCATAATAAAAGAAAATGCGTGTACTCCAACTTCAAAGGTCCTCATAGTGTTTCACAGTTTTAACACTTTATAGTCCAAAGTTCAATGTCTATTATGAGTCTCAAGGCAATCTCTCACCTGTAAACCCCTTGTAAAATAAAAAAAAATTACATGCTTTCAATATATAAAGGCACAGTATATACACACACACACACACACACACACACACACACACACACACACATATGTGTGTGTGTGTGTGTGTGTGTTTTCCAAAAGAGAGCACGTCTTAGTTTGGATTTCTAGTACTGTGACAAAACACAGTGACCAAAAGGCAAGTTGGAGAGGAAAGGGTTTATTTGGCTCACACTTTCATACCGCTGTTCACCCCTGAAGGAAGTAAGGACAGTAACTCACAGGGATGGGATCTGGAGGCAGGAGCTCATGCAGAGGCTATGGAGGAGTGCTATATTTTGGCTTGCTCCCTGTGGCTTGCTCAGCCTGCTTCCTTATAAAACCCAGAACCACTAGCCCAGGGATGGCACCAAGCACAATGGGCTGGGACCTCTCATATCAATCACTAATTTAAAAAAATGTCTTACAGCCAGATCTTATGGAGGCATCTTCTCAAATGAGGTTCCCTCCTTTCAGATAACTCTAGCTTGTGTCAAGTTGACATCAAAGCAGCCGGCACAGAGGATGTGAGGTGCGGTGAGGAAATACTGGACAAAAGCAAGGCTGAAACCCAACAGGGAAAAACTCCAAACCCCAGGAGTGATTGTTAACACGCATCCGACAGGGGGTCAAAATCCTGTGTCTTGAAACCCTCTCGGCCAAAAAATTAGTTCATACTTTTTCATTGAGCCTCAGAAATGTTCTTAGGACGAGGTCAGAAAGCAGCCATCTTCTTTCCCCAAATGGTCTCTAATCCCACTTGCTAATGTGGTTCTCCTTTGAAGCTACTTGAACTCGGCCTCTACAGTCTCCATTGCTCTCAGAACTGTCCTCCAGGCTCGTACTAAGACAGCCCATTAAGTTCTACTTCTACCGTTCAAACATTTTTCTTGGTTCAGAGTCCCCAGGTTTTTCTTCAAAAACCAGTATGTCCCGGCCTGTCACACTTCCTGGCATCAACTTCTGGATTAGTTAATTTTCTATTTCTAAGATGCAGTGTTCAAGGAAATTCATAGAAAATAAAATTTACTTTGGATTTATGCTTCTAGAGGGACAAGAATCGACCACGGAAGGGCAGCAAGACAGCAAGTAGCAGACATTTTGACTGGAGCAGCAGCTGAGAACTCCTATCTTAAACCACAAACAAGAAACAATGAGGGTTAACTTGAAATGGTGCAAGTGTTTTGACCCCCACACTCCCAACACAAGTGATATACCACCGAATCCTCCCCAAACAACCACCAACTAGGGATCAAGTATTTAAACGTGTGACTTCATGTGGGACATTCACATTCAAACCACCACAAATGCTTGAAGTCCTTGACTTACGCTTTCCCCAAGCCACTTATCTAATATATTCCAGGATGTTGTCATTTTTTTCCTGGTCTGTGATAATTTTCCACTCTCTGTGTTTAGGACAGTAAACAAGGGAATAAGAATGTGAATAAGGCATGTTGAACACCAGGGATGAACCTGCTGATCAAGTCTAGAAGTAGTCAAGATCATTTCCTTTCTATTGAAAGGAAAACTTAATACATGATTGTTCATAAATGCAAGAGAGAAAGGCCGGGAAATATGATTTGCCAGGGTCACCTGGGCTGTACCTGGAGAATGTTCTTGGTGGGCATAAGTAATAGTTTCACCACTGAGTCCTGGTTGAGAAATATATTGCAACTATAGTTTAACATTAACTCTGATCAGGGGACTATAAAAGAAAACCATCTCCTTCTGAATTCTTAGATAAGACATTTTATGGCTCACGGAGATTAAAACTTTATATTCAAGCCATTCAAATATCCACATACATATATTCATAATTGTATCTTGATTACCTTCTCAGGGTTAATATTATAATAAATCCAACTATGGAGCATGATAGGAGAAACTATGATGAGAGGTTTGACATAGACACTTAGGTTTATGATATGGGCTATCTGAAATTTAGTGCTGGCACTGCCGCTATCTGTGTGACCTTGAATGCCAGTTTAACACTTCTGGGTTTTGTCCTCTCAGCTCTCTGCTATTTCAGTACTACAGTCGTGTCTGATGGGTCCTTGAAAATAAGTCTTCTCGCTACATATTGTCCTTACACAGCCACCCTAGCTGCAATTCTTCCAGTCTTTTCAGCCCGTTCCCAATTCTTCTCTATTCCTACTTAAAGCACTCTTAGATTTTTTTCCCCATGATGATGTGTGTGTTGGTCCTAGATCCAAGTCCTTCTGTTGCAAGGCCTTTGCATGGCTATTCTTTTGGGCTCCATCTCTTTCCTCTGTCCTTGCGTGGGTACCATCTCCATTCTCCACATTACTTTCTTCATCCACTGTTTTTCTCCTTATTACTCTACTGCAGTGGTTTTCAACCTTCCTAATGCTGTAACCTCTTAGAACAGTTATCCATGTTGTGGTGACCCCCAATCATAAATTTATTTTTGTTACTACTCCATAATTGTAATTTGGCTACTGTTATGAATGGTAATGTAGGTCCATTGAACCATGAATGGGGTATGTTCGGCTGCCCTGAACTGCTTGCATTTCCCCTGGATCTCTGTTTGGGTCTTCTCCTCTCCTCTTCATAATACTTGCTGATCTGGAACCACACAGGTTAGATTCCCTTCCTGAACCCACCTTCCCTGCCTGCCCAGTCCTCCCAGGGAATGCCCAGCTGATCCAGGCAGTCTGTCATTCACCTTACTTCCATTTTTCAGAACCTCTCTGTCCATCTTCATCAGATCTGCTGTTCTGGGACCATACAGGGTTACACCTAACTGCTGGGAGACCTGTACCAGCCTCTGAGTCCCATTGTCTAGCCCAAGGTCTGCCACACCAGGATCACCGAGATTAGGCCCATACCCAATACCTGCTGCAACAGGAACATCCAGGGACATCTAGATGGCTAAAGGCCTATAAAAGAAAACCATCAACAAAAGCCAGGGCATATATGACACCTTCTGGGCACAACTACCCTACTATAGCAAGCCCAGGATATACAAACAGAAATGAAGCACAAGAAAATGACCTCAAATCCAATTGGATAAAGATGATAGGGGTCTTTAAAGAGGAAATGAATACATCTCTTAAAAAAAAAACACAGAAAAATACAAACAGGTAGAGGCTTTTTTTTTTTTTTTTTTTTTTTTTTTTTTTTTTTTTAAGAAATCTACATCCAGTTCCTGTCAGCTTGCACTTCTTTGCTTCATCCATCTTATCTAGTTTGGTGGCTGTATATGTATGGGCCACATGTGGGGCAGGCTCTGAATGGGTGTTCCTTCAGTCTCTGTTCTAAACTTTGTCTTCCTATCCCCTCCCAAGGGTATTCTTGTTTCCCTTTTAAAGAAGGAGTGAAGCATTCGCATTTTGGTCATCCTTCTTGAGTTTCATGTGTTCTGTGCATCTAGGGTAATTTGAGCATTTGGGCTAATATCCACTTATCAATGAGTGCATACCATGTGTGTTTTTCTGTGATTGGGTTACCTCACTCAGGATGATATTTTCCAGTTCCATCTATTTGCCTATGAATTTCATAAAGTCATTGTTTTTGATAGCTGAGTAGTATTACACTGTGTAGATGTACCCCATTTTCTGTATCCATTCCTCTGTTGAAGGGCATCTGGGTTCTTTCCAGCTTCTGGCTATTATAAATAAGGCTGCTATGAACATAGTGGAGCACGTGTCTTTGTTATTTGTTGGAGCATCTTTTGGGTATATGCCCAAGAGAGGTATAGCTGGGTCCTCAGGTAGTGTAATGTCCAATTTTCTGAGGAACCTCCAGACTGATTTCCAGAATGGTTGTACCAGTCTGCAATCCCACCAACAATGGAGGAGTGTTCCTCTTTCTCCACATCCTCACCAGAATCTGCTGTCACCTGAGTTTTTGATCTTAGCCATTCTGACTGGTGTGAGGTGGAATCTCAGGGTTGTTTTGATTTGCATTTCCCTTATGACTAAAGATGTTGAACATTTCTTTAGGTGCTTCTCAGCCATTTGACATTCCTCAGCTGTGAATTCTTTGTTTAGCTCTGGACTCCATTTTTTAATAGGATTATTTGTGTCCCTGCAGTCTAACTTCGTGAGTTCTTTGTATATTTTGGATATAAGCCCTCTATCAGTTGTAGGATTGGTAAAGATCTTTCCCCAATCTGTTGGTTGCCATTTTGTCCTAACAACAGTGTCCTTTGCCTTACAGAAACTTTGTAATTTTATGAGATCCCATTTGTTGATTCTTGATCTTAGAGCATAAGCCATGGGTGTTTTGTTCAGGAAATTTTCTCCAGTGCCCATGAGTTTGAGATTCTTCCCCACTTTTGAGGCCTTTAAATAGGAAACAAATTAATCCCTCAAAGAGATACAGGAAAATACAATTGAACAGGTGAAGGAAATATGAATAGTAATGTAAATATACTTTTGGAGGGAGAGGTTTGAGTGGTCACAACTCATGGGTTGAGAACCATTGTTCTACTGACTGTTTGGTCTACTAAAGCAAGAGAAAAATGTTTTTATTAATAGCACCTAAAACAGTGCATCTAATGGTTGTGTTGGAAATTTTTTTGGAATAAATGAAGACTTTACAGAAGTACAATTTGATAATTGAAGCACAATTTAATATAATTAAAAATGAATTTGTATTTAAAATTCATAGGAAAGTTTAAAAACATAATTTCAATGAGCATTTTGAAACATTTCATTCTATGAATTATTAATTTAAAATTTTTATTTCAAACTTTTTTATTTCATGTTTAATTTGTTTGACTTAGATGCTCTTCCAACCTTGCTAGAACCTTGCTAGATTTGGGGGGAGAGTACCCACTGTTTTCAGGCCTTCATTTTCTTTTATATAATTTTAATCATGACAGTTTTAAAAATCAGAACCATGTTTGCTTAAATATTTACTCCCTTTTGCACATGTTTAGAATCACATATGTTGCTTTAATTAGCAGCATTGCTTTGTTGCTGCTAGATGTATGGTTTTGGCACTGGATCAAAACACAGAATAAACACAGTGTAGGCTATGGAAAGGAAGGGAACCTCGGTATAGTTCAGCCTCTTCTGGGCAAGAGTGTGTGACAAGGCAGGTAGAGAGGACTCAACACTAAAAGATGCAATTTCTGTTTATGAGAAGGTTCAATATTTATATTTGCTTGATAATCCTATAATCAAAGGACAATGAAGTGAAATGAAATTGGTGGGAAAAGAGTCATTAAAGAAATACGTTGTAGGGGATTGAGTAGAGTGGCTGAATACATAAAACCAACGAATTTGGTCCTTTTTACCAAATCAACAGAGTATGGGGGCACACCTGAAATCCTATCATGCAGAAGGAGAATTAGATCATTTTCAACTACATAGCCAGTTTGAGATCAAGTCTTAGTACATAAGACCCTTTTTCAAACCAATCCAACCAACCAACCAACCAACCAACCAACCAACCAACCAACCAACCAACCAACCAATCAACCAACCAATCAACCAACCCAACCAACCAACCAACCAACCAACCAACCAACCAGCCAACCAACCAACCAGTTGACTCACTAACCAAGCTTCTGTTTTGAATATTTCACAAGAAGATATCAATGGTTTTAGACTGTCTAATGAGACTTCATCACATACTTGTGGATGAAATGAGTCAAACTTGACACTGGGCCAAGGAAAAATGGCAAATGCCTTTTAGGCAAACATTATACCACCAAGTTGTGCCTCTTGTAGCAAATGTCTGACCAGTAATAGTTGTTCATGCGTATTAGCAAACTTAATCATAATAAGTTATCATTTAATTTTATTTATTGTTATCCTTTACAGTAAGTTGTTCCTCTTCACCTTTTTCCTCCTCCTTCTCTCTTTTCCTCTAAACTTCACACTTACTTGGCCCTAAAATACAGGTGTCTATTTGCATATTGGCTATAATCTAAATTACATTATTGTGAAGCATTTGAATGCTATGTAATAAAATTCCAAAATAAGCAAGCCTTAAATGTTTATTGTAGGTAGTATGATTAATGCCAGTTGTGTCTTCACAAACTGTTTGCTGCTGTTTTCTTTTTTTGTTTGTTTGTTTACTTTGTTTGTGACGCAGCCTTGTGATGTATCTCAGGCTAGCCTAAAACTTGTGATCCTCCTGTTTCAGCCTCCTGAACGCTTGGATTAAAGGCATGCACCAACACATTTGGCTTGTTTGACTCTAAAGAAGGTGGTTAAAAGCTGAAAATCAAGAGGAAGGCAGGACCACTGCAGTTTTGTGGCTCACACACAGTGCTACTTTTTTCCAGCACCGAGGTTTCTGTTGGCTTGACTTGTAAACTAGATGAACGATTTGGTTCCAAGGTAATAGATAAATGGCACAAAAGTCTTTATCAGTATACTACTATCAGTACAGTTTAATACAAGCCATGGTCTTTAAAATCTTCCACTAAAGCTATATCAAATTGTCACTGTTAGAGCTGAAGACATGGCTTAGCCATTATGAGTACTTGCTGCTATTCCAGAGGGCCTAAGTTTAGTCCCTAGCACTCAAACTAGGTGTGTCCCAAATGCCTGTAACTCCCGACAGCTCCAAGGATCTGATGGCTTCTGCAGGCAACAGTATACATTTGACACACAACACACACACACACACACACACACACACACACACACACACACACACACACACTGAATGAATAAATGAATGAATAAATAAATAAATGAAAAAATCTTAAAAAAAAGGATCAGAGGCTGTACATCACTGATCACTGAGTCCTAAAGAATATTCCCCGAAGCAAAGTAAGCCTTGTCAGAGCTATTAATTCTAAATTTGAGTTTTCAACCTTTCAAATTACATCCATTCGAGTCATTACACTGTATATTATATATGAAACATTTGTAACTCAAGCAATTTTGGTAGAACAGATTAACTTTTTTTTTAAAGACAACACTCTATGTGTGTGTGTGCGATGTGATCAAGGATGTCCTCTGCTAAAGTAACTTTGTTTGGCTCAAGTTGTTCTATGATAGAAGGGTGTGTTATAAAATGATTTGCAAATGTTAAAGACATGCATTTTATGCCATTGAACTAGGAAAGTAGCTTACTTTACGTTTTTTAGCATACACCGATTAAAAAAAAAAAAGCCTAAGAAAGTAAATAAGGAGACAAATGCTTAGAAAACCAGAAAGACAAATTAAGATTTTAGGCTTTGAAGACAAAACTACTCAAAGAAAATTAAAAGTAGCTTACTGGCAAACTCAGCTGATATTTCCAATTCTGTGCCCCATGATCAGAACACACTACACATATTATTAATTGTAACATTTTGTTCAACAAATTAAAACAGATCAGACACTTGGAGGAGTTATTGTAACTGAAAAACCATTTCAAGACAATATATTGGGTATTTTTTACTCACTTACAATAACAATTAGAACCTAAATTTATAATTGTGTAGCTTGTAAAAATGCCATTTGGATGTAATACAGTGGCTCTTAGACATAAAAAAATTCCTTAGATTGAAGCACATTCTCAACAACTAAAGCCCAAAGCTGTGGATTAGTATACACTATCACTGACTTTGAAAAATTTTCAAGCAATGGGTTCACTTGGCTCAACTTTTATTTCAGTTGGCTCAACTTTTATTAAAGATGGTATAAAAAGTTAATATTAAGGTAACCATTAGCAGGGTAAATTATGTTTTTAAATGTTGAGAGTTTGAGTTACAAGAGAGATGCTGAAGATAACCATAAGATGTTTTCAAACATCTAGGAGATGGTGTTTTAGTTTTACTAAATATTCATTCATTCATTCATTCATTCATTCATTCATTCATTCATTCATTCATTGAATGTGCATGAATATTTTGTCTGTGTGCATGTGTATGTATTAAGCATGTGTAGTGCCTGAGGAAGTCAAAAGAGGACACTGGGTTCTCTGGAACTAGAATTTTGGACAAGTGTGAGCTGCCATGTGGATGCTGGGGCCCTATCCTGGGTTCTCTGCAAAAGCAGTAAATGCTTTTTCACACTGCTTCTTGGGGATGGTGTTTAGTGCTGGATTAAAAATTACATAATTGCATATTTTCGTAATAGTGCACTTAGTTACTGTGTAATTGTGCGGTTTTCTTTCTTAGGCATGAATAGATAATGTCGTCCTTTTTTTCTCAGTCACTCCATCTTTACTGACTGCAGGGACATAGGGGTTTCTTTCTAAGCAATGATAGATGAAGAAATACATACTAAGAAAGAGTGGAGTTAGAAGGAGACAGAGTTCTAAGCATTCATCGGAAAGATTCTGCCATTCAGCTGTTACATATAAGGCATTATTGCAACATGCATAGCCTCTAGGACCCTGTGCTTACTCACCATCCACATCTATGCAGGCTGACATAAAGTATCCTCCTTATAGTAAGAGGATAGCCAGAAAATGAAAGAAGTTGCTTGACAACTGGCATGACAGCACTGACCATTACTGTTGGATGATTACTGTGAGAAGTGCTTTCATGCGTATACAAGGGGGGACTAGGAGGGGCTTGTCTCTGCCTTTCAGATATGTCAAGCAAAGCCAGATATAGAGAGAATGCTATGAAGGCAGTGGATTCACTAGGTGTGCTGAGAAAATGTATCAGGTATGAGGTATGTGTTTCACTTACTGACGTGAGGGTAAGAGTATTAAACAATGAAAGTGAAGTACTGGTTTGCCTCTTAGGAGGTTTGTGCTTTAGAGTAAAACTTATTCCACATGCAAAAGGAGTTCAGAAAAATGGTTTCAGCAAAGGCATCAAGAATCAAATGAAGAGAAGAACGATTATGTAGACACAGGGCTGTTTGTAAGAGGCAAAAGGAGGAGATCTTTTTTAAAAAAATTATTTATTTATTTAACTTATTTTATTTATTTCATGTTGCTACACGGTTACTGTCTTCAGACACACCAGAAGAGGGCATCAGATCCCATTACAGATGGTCGTGAGCCACCATGTGGTTGCTGGGAATTGAACTCAGGACCTCTGGAAGAGCAGCCAGTGCTCTTAACCGCTGAGCCATCTCTCCAACCTGAGGAGGAGATCTTTAAACCCAAAGCAGGAGAGGATAGGCACTCAAAAGTACCAGAAGGGAACTGAGGCATCTTGAATACCAAATGGAGGATTCAGGAGCCATAGCCCAATGGAAGACGATGTATATACAGATCCTCATACACACAAAGAGGATTATGGGATTCTTCCTTTTAAAGAACATATATTTATTTGCATAAGAATATATGTTATATTTTAAAATATAAGCAAGCCCACACATACTCGGAGGACATTTCCACATTATCGAGATTGAGAGATTTTCTTGAGGCAGTGAGAATATACAGTCTCTTTTAATTTTTCAGTGTTTTCAAGGCTAGAGGAACTTAAATATGAACTTTTAATCAGGAGAATCAGGGTAAAACTATGACAGCCTCATAAGACAAATCTAACTGTGGCTTTTTAATAAAATGAATATTACTAGAGGCTGGGGAGACGGCTCAATGAATGGGTAAGAGTGCTTGCAGTGCAAGTCTGAGGATGTGATTTAAAATCCCCAGAATCCATATAAAAAACCAGGCCTGTACACAGCTGCCTATGACCACAGCATAGGAGTGAGGTAGAGATAGGCAGGACTGTAAAAATAACTTATTCACCAGATGTCATTGTCATCTCAGAGGGTTACAGCTGAATAAGCTTACCTTTTCTAGTTCTTTCTGAACTCTGGCTGGCTGGTTCAACTCAGCTGTTCTGGCCCAAACTCCTCTCCAAGATAACTGATTCAAACTGGTTTCTTTTGGTTTCTGACTGAATTGCTCTGCTTTGCCTCATCCTAACTTTGGCATTGTGTTCTAATCTTCTGGCTTCTTCTCATTCTCAGCCTAGTTCTGTCTTTACCTGCAACCTTTCTTTGGAAAACTGTCCCAATAAATCTCTCTTTCTGCTGTGCTAAGAGGAAAACTCATAGCGCTGAGTGCCTGCAGAAAGAAACAGGAAAGAGCATATGTCAGCAGCTTGACAGCACACCTAAAAGCTCTAGAACAAAAAGAAGCAAATACACCCAGGAGGAGTAGAAGGCAGGAAATAATCAAACTCAGAGCTGAAATCAACCAAGTAGAAACAAAAAGGACCATAGAAAGAATCAACAGAACCAAAAGTTGGTTCTTTGAGAAAATCAACAAGATAGATAAACCCTTAGCCAGACTAACGAGAGGACACAGAGAGTGCGTCCAAATTAACAAAATCAGAAATGAAAAGGGAGACATAACTACAGATTCAGAGGAAATTCAAAAAATCATCAGATCTTACTATAAAAACCTATATTCAACAAAATTTGAAAATCTTCAGGAAATGGACAATTTCCTAGACAGATACCAGGTATCGAAGTTAAATCAGGAACAGATAAACCAGTTAAACAACCCCATAACTCCTAAGGAAATAGAAGCAGTCATTAAAGGTCTCCCAACCAAAAAGAGCCCAGGTCCAGATGGGTTTAGTGCAGAATTCTATCAAACCTTCATAGAAGACCTCATACCAATATTATCCAAACTATTCCACAAAATTGAAACAGATGGAGCCCTACCGAATTCCTTCTACGAAGCCACAATTACTCTTATACCTAAACCACACAAAGACACAACAAAGAAAGAGAACTTCAGACCAATTTCCCTTATGAATATCGACGCAAAAATACTCAATAAAATTCTGGCAAACCGAATTCAAGAGCACATCAAAACAATCATCCACCATGATCAAGTAGGCTTCAACCCAGGCATGCAGGGATGGTTTAATATACGGAAAACCATCAACGTGATCCATCATATAAACAAACTGAAAGAACAGAACCACATGATCATTTCATTAGATGCTGAGAAAGCATTTGACAAAATTCAACACCCCTTCATGATAAAAGTCCTGGAAAGAATAGGAATTCAAGGCCCATACCTAAACATAGTAAAAGCCATATACAGCAAACCAGTTGCTAACATTAAACTAAATGGAGAAAAACTTGAAGCAATCCCACTAAAATCAGGGACTAGACAAGGCTGCCCACTCTCTCCCTACTTATTCAATATAGTTCTTGAAGTTCTAGCCAGAGCAATCAGACAACAAAAGGAGATCAAGGGAATACAGATCGGAAAAGAAGAGGTCAAAATATCACTATTTGCAGACGACATGATAGTATATTTAAGTGATCCCAAAAGTTCCACCAGAGAACTACTAAAGCTGATAAACAACTTCAGCAAAGTGGCTGGGTATAAAATTAACTCAAATAAATCAGTTGCCTTCCTCTATACAAAAGAGAAACAAGCCGAGAAAGAAATTAGGGAAACGACACCCTTCATAATAGACCCAAATAATATAAAGTACCTCGGTGTGACTTTAACCAAGCAAGTAAAAGATCTGTACAATAAGAACTTCAAGACACTGAGGAAAGAAATTGAAGAAGACCTCAGAAGATGGAAAGATCTCCCATGCTCCTGGATTGGCAGGATTAATATAGTAAAAATGGCCATTTTACCAAAAGCGATCTACAGATTCAATGCAATCCCCATCAAAATACCAATCCAATTCTTCAAAGAGTTAGACAGAACAATTTGCAAATTCATCTGGAATAACAAAAAACCCAGGATAGCTAAAGCTATCCTCAACAATAAAAGGACTTCAGGGGGAATCACTATCCCTGAACTCAAGCAGTATTACAGAGCAATAGTGATAAAAACTGCATGGTATTGGTACAGAGACAGACAGATAGACCAATGGAATAAAATTGAAGACCCAGAAATGAACCCACACACCTATGGTCACTTGATTTTTGACAAAGGAGCCAAAACCATCCAATGGAAAAAAGATAGCATTTTCAGCAAATGGTGCTGGTTCAACTGGAGGGCAACATGTAGAAGAATGCAGATTGATCCATCCTTATCACCCTGTACAAAGCTTAAGTCCAAGTGGATCAAGGACCTCTACATCAAACCAGACACACTCAAACTAATAGAAGAAAAACTAGGGAAGCATCTGGAACCCATGGGCACTGGAAAAAATTTCCTGAACAAAACACCAATGGCTTACGCTCTAAGATCAAGAATCGACAAATGGGATCTCATAAAACTGCAAAGCTTCTGTAAGGCAAAGGACACTGTGGTTAGGACAAAACGGCAACCAACAGATTGGGAAAAGATCTTTACCAATCCTACAACAGATAGAGGCCTTATATCCAAAATATACAAAGAACTCAAGAAGTTAGACCGCAGGGAAACAAATAACCCTATTAAAAATGGGGTTCAGAGCTAAACAAAGAATTCACAGCTGAGGAATGCCGAATGGCTGAGAAACACCTAAAGAAATGTTCAACATCTTTAGTCATAAGGGAAATGCAAATCAAAACAACCCTGAGATTTCACCTCACACCAGTGAGAATGACTAAGATCAAAAACTCAGGTGACAGCAGATGCTGGCGAGGATGTGGAGAAAGAGGAACACTCCTCCATTGTTGGTGGGATTGCAAACTGGTACAACCATTCTGGAAATCAGTCTGGAGGTTCCTCAGAAAATTGGACATTGAACTGCCTGAGGATCCAGCTATACCTCTCTTGGGCATATACCCAAAAGATTCCTCAACATACAAAAGAGACACGTGCTCCACTATGTTCATCGCAGCCTTATTTATAATAGCCAGAACCTGGAAAGAACCCAGATCCCCTTCAACAGAGGAATGGATACAGAAAATGTGGTACATCTACACAATGGAATATTACTCAGCTATCAAAAACAACGAGTTTATGAAATTCGTAGGCAAATGGTTGGAACTGGAAAATATCATCCTGAGTGAGCTAACCCAATCACAGAAAGACATACATGGTATGCACTCATTGATAAGTGGCTATTAGCCCAAATGCTTGAATTACCCTAGATCCCTAGAACAAACGAAACTCAAGATGGATGATCAAAATGTGAACGCTTCACTCCTTCTTTAAATGAGGAAAAAGAATACCCTTGGCAGGGAAGGGAGAGGCAAAGATTAAAACAGAGACTAAAGGAACACCCATTCAGAGCCTGCCCCACATGTGGCCCATACATATACAGCCACCCAATTAGACAAGATGGATGAAGCAAAGAAGTGCAGACTGACAGGAGCCAGATGTAGATCGCTCCTGAGAGACACAGCCAGAATATACCAAATACAGAGGCGAATGCCAGCAGCAAACCACTGAACTGAGAATAGGTCCCCCGTTGAAGGAATCAGAGAAAGAACTGGAAGAGCTTGAAGGTGCTCGAGACCCCAAAAGTACAACAATGTCAAGCAACCAGAGCTTCCAGGGACTCCCTAAAGACTATACATGGACTGACCCTGGACTCTGACCCCATAGGTAGCAATGAATATCCTAGTAAGAGCACCAGTGGAAGGGGAAGCCCCGGGTCTTGCTAAGACTGAACCCCCAGTGAACTAGACTATGGGGGGAGGGCGGCAATGGGGGGAGGGTTGGGAGGGGAACACACATAAGGAAGGGGAGGGGGGAGGGGGATGTTTGTCCGGAAACCGGGAAAGGGAATAACACTTGAAATGTATATAAGAAATACTCAAGTTAATAAAAAAAAATCTCTCTTTCTCTGTCTCTCTCTGTCTCTGTCTCTCTCTGTCTCTCTCTCTCCTCCTTCCCTCCCTCTTCCCCTCTCCTTCTTTCTCTTTCTTCCTTTCTCTCTGCACTTCTCTCTCTCTTAAGTTGCCTCTCTTTCATGTATTGTTCTCATGAGAGTTGGGTGTATACTATCTCTGACTCACTCTGTCAAATCTTCCTCTGATTTATAACTTTGCTCGTTAATTACATGTTACTTTCAAACATTGCTGCTTCCTTCTACAAACCAAGCTTACCTTCATTTTTAGGGATTGCAATTGTGTACTAAGGGTATGTCTGTAGTGCAGCCAAATCATACTGTTATCCATGGCCTGCGTACATTTCAACTGGATCATATCCTTGGGTGTGATTCCTTGCCAGAGCAGCCATGTTGCTGGATTAAAATTCCTCTATGCAGAACCCCAGCATTTCTGTGTAGAGACAGGCAGATACAGAGAGTTCCTAGTCAACCAACCCAGCTAGAGTGGTCCATTTCTGGTTCAGCAAGAAACCTGTCTCAAAGTGGTGAGTGACACAGAAAGACAACAATGTACTGTACTGGCCTATGCACAGGCAAGCACCACTCACTATGGATTCAAACACACACACACACACACACACACACCCACACACACACACGCACACGCACACGCACACACACACACACACACACACACACACACACACACACACACCACACCACAACCTAGTGCTTCAAAATATATTTCACTATTGGGAATAGCCTAACAGATGCACGGGTAAAGAAAGCATGGTCCATTTACACAACAGACTATTACTAAGCCATTGAAAAGAAATGAAATCAGGAAATGTGTAGGTAAATCGGTGGGATTAGAAAAAAACAATCATCCTGAGTTATTCAGACCTAGAAAGACACACGTGGTCTATATTTGCTTCTATGTGGATTTTAGCTGTGAAGTCAAAGATAACCAAGCTACAACTCATAGAATTAAAGAGGTTAGGTATAGACAGAATAAGAAACTGGGGAAGGACAGATAGATTCCATAGGTAGGGGCCATAGAAAATATAGTTATAGATAGATGGGAGAGGCTGAAACAGGAGCATTACGTGAAGAGGGAGAGGAAAGAGGAGGATGAGGGAGGGAATGTGGAGAGAGATGGCTAAAATTAAGGGCCATTTGAGACAGGCCATGCAAGCCTATACAGTAGAAACTTCCTAAAATATACATGTATATAGATGAGGTCGGCACAATTGTCAAATAATGGGGAAGACAGAGTCACCAAATGAAGCTTTCAGTACCTGGAATGGGTTACATCTAATTGAGTTGTTGGCCAAAGGTGACCTAGGGGAGCCACTGAATTACTCAGGTTCTTGTCAAAGCTATAGTTTGCTCTCCACAAATGATGGCAAGATCCAATTGCCAAGGAACAATACCTGTGCAACTCATTAAACATGGAGATGCTGATGCCTTTACCTCTATGTGCTGGTGTTTTTGGTACTGGAAGATACCCTGCACACTACCAAAGGAGAAGTGTAAACACGAACCCAATTGCAAATCCTTCGATCTACAGTGGTATCCTGCCTGCAAGATATACTAGTGCATAGTGGGATAAAGCTTGTGGGGGAGTAGGTTTGACTGAAGACCTGCTCCACAAATGGAACCCATGTCCAGTACTGCTTGGGTGACCAAGAACCTGAAACTAGATAGCCCAGGGCTCTCGGGTAAAACCAAATACTACTGTTCTACTACAAGAAGATAGCAATAAAATGACTCCTAATGACACTCTGCTATAACCATAAATCAGTGCCTTGCTCAGCCATGATCAGAAGCTTCTTCCTGCAGGAGAAAGAAACAAAGACCCATATACAGAGTGAGAGGCTTCAGAACACTCAGCCCTACACTGGAAGTCTTCATCAAATCCTTTCTTCTCAGGGCTCAAGCAACCCTGAGAAAGAGGAGGCAGAAAGATTGTAGCCAGAGGGGATGGAGAGCACCAACCAAGGCCCTCTCAATCAGCATGGTTAACACGAGTATGAACTCCCCGAGACTGAGGCAGTATGCCCAGGAACTCATGGGTCTGCACCAGATGGGGTCCTAGAGCTGAAGGGAGAAATGGACACATGCCCTCACCCCAACCAACGGACTCTCTCTAATTGATAACCACCTGCAAATGAACAGTTAGTACCTTCTGTGGGAATCTCACTGGGGGAACAAATTACTCTTAAGTGTAGGCTGCATGATCAACAGTAACTGGCCAGAAGAAAGTGAACTCAGGAGCACCTGGTCTCAAAAAAGTGTCAAATAATACGGCTTCCAGTTTTGTGTTTTATTCTGTTTCTTGTGCCTTTTCTTGGTCTCTTTTCCTTCTGTTTGTTTTGTCCTGTTCTGATCTGTCTGCTTTGTTTTATCTTATTTAATTTTGTTATTATTTCTAAGATGTCTGTTTTCTCATGAGAGACAGAAAGGGTGTGGATCTGGATGAGAAGGGGAAGAACTGGGAGGATTGGAGGGAGGGGAACCCTAACCAGTTTATATTGTGTTGAAAAAAAATCCATTTTCAATAAAAGAAAACTATTTCTGTATATTAAAAGATGTTAAATATTGTGTAACATTATATGAAGTATTGGTTTACTATTTTATTAGTTGCTTGAGACTCATGTTTTGATCATATTTATCGTCTCACTTCCAGCTATTCCTAGATCCATCCCTCTTTTCCCCACCCAACTCTGTGTCCTACTTTTGAAAAATCTGTCAAGACCAACTTGTGCTGCACAAATAGTCTTGGATCTGTGGTATTGTGCTGAAAAGTGGCAAACGTACCATGAACTACACTCTTCAACAAAACTGACCCTCTTTCAGAATGCCAATTGTTCCACCTCTAGGGGTGGGATTGTGGACCCCCAGTCACCCCTCCCTGGGATTAGGTCTGCAGGCTTGCACAGGTTTTGTGCATGCTGTCTCTGCCCCTGAGTTTATAGCTTCCCTGCTGTGTCTAGAAGACACCATTTCCTTATAGTCACCCACCATTTCTGGGTCTTATACTCCTGGCATCCTGAGTCTTGGGAGGAAGAGTGCAATATTTATTTTTAATTTAAATTTTAAAATTTGTTTTGAGAATATCATATTTGAGTACTATATATCATTTCTTTCACTCTATTAATCACCTCTTATTTTGCCCAATGACTTGATCCCTCTAAAATTCATGATCTCTTCTTTAATTATTATTGTTTCCATATAAGTCTATTTGGGTTGCTCACTTGTGTACCTGTTTAAGACTGAACAGTTAGGGGCTGGAGAGGTGGCTCAGCAATTAAGAGCTCTGACTGTGCTCTTCCAGAGGTCCTGAGTTCAATTCCCAGTACCCACATGGTGGCTCACACCATCTGTAATGAGATCTGATGCCCTCCTCTGGTGTGTCTGAAGACAGCTAAAGTGTACATATATAATAAATAAATCTTTAAAAAAAAGACTGAATAGTTAGGATTAGATAAAGCATCAGGAGCCTGGTCCCTGGAGAAAACGCATTTGTTCTCTCTAGACAAATTCTTTACCTGTAATTCTTCATCTAGGGATGGGCCTTTGTATCCCTTATCTTATCTTATTATTCTAGCTAAGACTTTGAGCACTGCATTGAAAAAAAGAGTGGTGGAAATGGCTACCCTTGCCTCACTCCCAATTTTAGAGGAAAGGATTCTTCCCCTCCCCCCACTTTTATATGAGCTAGAGATTATCGTATACAGTCTTGATTATGCTGAGACAGCTTTCTTCAAGGTTCGGATCAGAAAGAGTTAATTTTGTTAAAGTTCTTTTCTTCTAAAGATCATCTGGTCATGTGATTTCTGTGGTATGTGCTTGTCTCTCTTTCTCTGAGTATGTGTTTGTGTGTGTGTGTGTGTGTGTGTGTGTGTGTGTGTTATGAAAAAATAAGGGGGATTGTGAGAGGAAGAGATGCTAAAGTAGAGATAGAGAGAAATTAAAAACATGCAAGGAGGTGGAAAGGGAGGGAAGGCAGTGGTGTAGTAGTGGGGAGGGAGGAGTAAGGGAGGATGCGTGAAATATTTACATGTCATTTGCATATGAAACTGTAAACGATTTTTAGAAGTTCTGCCCTTGCAATTCATGTAGGCTGTAGGGAATTGATGATATCTCTAGAGGCTGTTGTTCAATTAACTGAATAAGGCCTACTTCCCCCAGGGCCCCAAATTCGTTGTGTGGAACCCACTTCTTGGCTGTTTGGCCCCATTCGACATACAATGCAGTCAAGCTTTTAGGACATAGTTTTCAAAATCAGATCAACATCTTTCTGGGGCATAGCAATCATATAATCTGTCTGAAGAATTATGTTACTGTGAAAAGTGATGTCTTAAACCCCATAAATTTGTTATGTTCAAATGAGCCGTTTTCGATATCCTTTACAAGCTAAAAAGTACTCAGGCCTGTTGACAAAGCAAAGAAATGGTGTCAAAAATAATTTTAAAACCTTTTGACCTATAAGGTTTAAAAGAATTAGGCACAGATTCTTTGCTTTAAGCCTCTTGGTGACAAGAAATATGGTACGCTGCCAGATTGTATGATTGACAGCAGCGTTTGTAGTTTCAGCTGTTAATACAGTATGCTTCTTGTATATTCTGAGTGGGTAAATATAGAAGACTATTTGTCACCTGGGCTGATGGGCTGCACATAAGTGAGACAATGTGGTTAGGATCCCAAAGCATTAATGAAAAGTCAAAAATTTTGTTTTATTTACAGTGCAACATGTAGGAGTTAGCATTTGTTCTTTCTCTTACCTCAGTAGAAATTTCTGAGTTTCAAAATAGGCATGTAACCGCCCCCCTTTCATAACATCCCCCAGTTACAGTTATTTGTCACATGAATGCATCAATTAAGTGTACCACAAAGCTGATTAGAACGGCAGACCTATTTTAGACGCTGCATTTATTTTTAAATATCATGATTCAAGTATCTTAAAAATTTTTTCCACTCCTAGGACCTATGACTAATGACACGTCTCTCCGCCCAAATAAAGCTTGTTTTCAGAACCTAATTAATGCTCAGGCTTGTTGTATGCACTCAAGCTAAGAACAGTGGTGATTCTGAAAACCCTTCCTTGGTCAATAGCCCTCTAATAATATTGATTTCTCTTCCTACAACATTTTGAATTTGCTAAAGTGTTCCAAGTGGTATAACATCATTTCAAAATGATATCGCGAATGGCCCAGTAATTAATATTTTCAAAGAATCGTGCCATTGGAGATGAAAAGATTATTAAGGTGATATTACCGAGTCTCTGGATTTAGAAAAGAAAATTTGCTTTGGAAAGTGCGTGTTATCAGCTTTGAAGTCAAAAGGCAAAGTGGGCGTTTTTAGCATGCTGTTCTTATCTTTATTTGCCGATAAAGAAAGAAACCAGAGATTTCCAAAACTTTAAATGAAAAGCTCTGGTGCGGCTCACATTACACAATCTTCACAAAAACACGGCGAAAGCCAACGAACAGCTCCGGACATGAAAGGACGGAGCTGGAGCAGCGACAATGGCGTTGATGGGATTTTGTGTTAGAGCTTTAAAAATATTTCTGTTCTCCACAAAACAAAGCATGTGAAGTTGACTTGTTTTCATGTACGCAATTAGCACAGCATTATGTTCAAGCACATGAAAGTTTGGGGCCGATAGTCTTTCATAGTTGGATGCCCGGTCATGGTGGACACAGCTTCTTTTTGAGTAGCTTATTCTGCCAATGTCCAGGCTAGCTGGCTTATGAGCTTCGGGGCAGTTTTCATTCCTCTGTTTCCCATTGTGCCTTAGGAGTGTGGAGGTTACACCTGTGGGTCAGTGCGTGTGGCTTTTCACATAGGTTCTCAGGATCAAATTCAGGTCTTCAGGTTTGCACAGTCTGTGCTCTTATACTGCTCTTCTTCTAGAAGCACTCCAGGTACCAGTTTGTACCTGAGAGTTTTACTGTTGTAGACAGACACCATGACCAAGGCAACTCTTATAAGGACAACATTTAATCGGGGCTGGGTTCAGTTCATTGTCATCAAGGCGGGAGCATGACAGAGTCCAGGCAGGCGTGGTGTAAAAGGAGCTGAGAGTTCTACATCTTCATCTGAAGGCTGCTAGGAGAAGACTGACTGTTCCACACTGGGCAGAGCTTCACAGCTCACCCCCATAGTGATACACTTCCTCCAACGAGGCTCCACCTACTCCAACATAGCCACACCTCCAAATCGTCCCACTCCCTGGCCAAGCACATCCAAACCACCACACCCAGCGAGCCACCTCTCCAGCCCAAATTTTAGTATATTATTTAAAAAGTTGTTATTAGATGGAATGTTTAGAATTAGTAGATGTTGTAATTGAATATGAAATTCCCCACTAACCTCTAATGTTGAAACTTAGAGCTCCAGCTTGTTTTGCTATTTTGGGAGATTCTAGTAACTTTGGGAGACATAACGTGCATGAAGAAGCCAGCCCTTAATGTGATCGATCGGTCTTATCTTTGCATCTTTTGATGTTAAGTCTCACTTCTTCACTTGATGTGTAGCCTTAACTGTCTATTTTATGATTCTCAGCCTTACCTTTACATCCCACAATACTCAGCCTTACCTCTCCATCCTTTGTTGCTCAGTCCCACCTTTCTACTACTTGAGGCTCATCCTTACCTCTCCATCACTTGATGCTCATCCTTACTTCTCCACCACATGATGCTCATCCTTACCTCTCCATCACATGATGCTCATCCTTACCTCTCCATCACTTGATGGTCAATCTTAACTCTCCATCACTTAAGGCGCGTCCTTACCTCTCCATCACATGGTGCTCATCCTTACCTCTCCATCACTTGATGCTCGTCCTTACCTCTCCATCACATGATGCTTGTCCTTACCTCTCCATCACATGATGGTCATCCTTACCTCTCTATCACATGGTGCTCATCCTTACCTCTCCATCACTTGATGCTCATCCTTATCTCTCCATCAAATGGTGCTCATCCTTACCTCTCCATCACTTGATGCTCATCCTTACCTCTCTATCACATGGTGCTCATCCTTACCTCTCCATCACTTGATGCTCATCCTTATCTCTCCATCAAATGGTGCTCATCCTTACCTCTCCATCACTTGATGCTCATCCTTACCTCTCCATCACTTGATGCTCATCCTTACCTCTCCATCACATGGTGCTCATCCTTACCTCTCCATCACTTGATGCTCATGCTTACCTCTCCATCACTTGATGCTCATCCTTACCTCTCCATCACTTGAGGCGCGTCCTTACCTCTCCATCACTTGAGGCGCGTCCTTACCTCTCCATCACATGGTGCTCATCCTTACCTCTCCATCACTTGATGCTCATCCTTACCTCTCCATCACTTGATGCTCGTCCTTACCTCTCCATCACTTGATGCTCATCCTTACCTCTCCATCACATGATGCTCGTCCTTACCTCTCGATCACATGATGGTCATCCTAACCTCTCCATCACTTGATGCTCATCCTTACCTCTCCATCACATGGTGCTCGTCCTTACCTCTCCATCATTTGATGCTCGTCCTTACCTCTCCATCACATGATGCTCGTCCTTACCTCTCCATCACATGGTGCTCATCCTTACCTCTCCATCACTTGATGCTCGTCCTTACCTCTCCATCCATTGATGCTCATCCTTACCTCTACATCACATGATGCTCATCCTTACCTCTCCATCACTTGAGGCTCGTCCTTACCTCTCCATCACTTGATGCTCATCCTTACCTCTCCATCACTTGATGCTCATCCTTACCTCTCCATCACTTGAGGCGCGTCCTTACCTCTCCATCACATGGTGCTCATCCTTACCTCTCCATCACATGATGCTCATCCTTACCTCTCCATCACTTGATGCTCATCCTTACCTCTCCATCACTTGATGCTCATCCTTACCTCTCCATCACTTGATGCTCGTCCTTACCTCTCCATCACATGATGCTTGTCCTTACCTCTCCATCACATGATGGTCATCCTTACCTCTCCATCACTTGATGCTCGTCCTTACCTCTCCATCACATGATGCTCATCCTTACCTCTCCATCACATGATGGTCATCCTTACCTCTCCATCACTTGATGCTCATCCTTACCTCTCCATCACATGATGCTCGTCCTTACCTCTCCATCACATGATGGTCATCCTTACCTCTCCATCACTTGATGCTCATCCTTACCTCTCCATCACATGGTGCTCATCCTTACCTCTCCATCACTTGATGCTAATCCTTACCTCTACCTCACATGATGCTCATCCTTACCTCTCCATCACTTGAGGCTCGTCCTTACCTCTCCATCACTTGATGCTCATCCTTACCTCTCCATCACTTGATGCTCATCCTTACCTCTCCATCACTTGATGCTCATCCTTATCTCTCCATCACTTGATGCTCGTCCTTACCTCTCCATCACATGATGGTCATCCTTACCTCTCCATCACTTGATGCTCATCCTTACCTCTCCATCACATGGTGCTCATCCTTACCTCTCCATCACTTGATGCTCATCCTTACCTCTCCATCACATGATGCTCGTCCTTACCTCTCCATCACATGATGGTCATCCTTACCTCTCCATCACTTGATGCTCGTCCTTACCTCTCCATCACTTGATGCTCGTCCTTACCTCTCCATCACATGATGCTCGTCCTTACCTCTCCATCACTTGATGCTCGTCCTTACCTCTCCATCACTTGATGGTCATCCTTACCTCTCCATCACTTGATGCTCGTCCTTACCTCTCCATCACTTGATGCTCGTCCTTACCTCTCCATCACTTGAGGCTCATTCTTACCTCAGTCATACAGCAATTGAGGAAGAGGACCATGGACTGGTCATTCTGAAACCAAGAGGCAAATGAAATAGCACCTTTTAAAGAACCATTTCTGTCTAATATATTTCACAGTGAGGAAAAATGTGAATAAGACAGTGGTAGCTCAAGGGTCAATCTGAGCATCTAATTTCTAGCTCATTCTGTCGTTAAGTATGCTTTATAACATCGACAAAAAATGACTCTGCATCTGAAGAAATTAGGAATCATTATATAAAGTGTTGACAAGAATATAAAAAAGGATTAAAAAAAGGGTAAACTAGTATCTGAGGCCATATTCACTGAGGTCAGCATCCAGCATTATAAACATATTTATTGATGACAAGAAATAATAAAACCTCAGTCAAGATTTAAAATATAGATGCGTGAAGTTTTTTCAGGCATAGTATTTTTGTTTTGAGCCTCAGAATTATTTTGAAAGAACACAACATTTCAATGAATGAATTGCTATTTAAATTGCTACAATTATTATTTTTATGCAACTTGTGAACCCAAAAGAACAGGAACGTTTTTATACTTAATAGGAACCTATAACATTAATGAACTAAGTAAAGTAAACCAAAGGTAGATCCTAAATTAGTTTTAATTAAAGCAAATAATTATTGCCTTCGGTAAGTACAATTAAACGTGATTACATGCCACTTTACTGAAGTGGTCTGCTCTATTAGAACCTTGCAACAGAGCCACATTAGTGTGATGATGTTGGCTCTTATGGATTCACAAAGTTAGAATCAAGAATGATAGATTGGCGTCTGAGGGATTCTGGGTATCTTGGTATTCATGGTATTCAAATATGAGCCCACCATTGAGCCCAACAATCTCTGATGATTAACTCCAAACTCAGGATCATACGGAAAGGCCTGTTTACACTCCGTGGAACACTAAATTAAGCCAAACCTAGTAACTAGGGGAAAGAATTATGGGAATGGGGGTAGCTGGTAGGGGTGTGAAGAAGAGGGAAGAGAGGGATCAAAATAGGCAGAGTACATGCGTGAAATTTTGCTGAAAGAGCAAAATTTACTAGTAAAAAACAAAGTAGCACAGTTAAATAAGTGTACATTGTGAGAAAACATTTCCCAGTAGCCTGATCACCAGACAATCAACTTGATTTTAATGTATTTCTATCCTGCATGATGGGTTGTGCATATGACTCCTTCATCTCAGATAGAGTGGAGAGGCTTGTCAGGAGTTGGTGAAGCATCCTCATGCAGAGGCATTGTGAACTCCCTGAATAAATTTAAACCTCAAAGGCAACAATCTGAAGCAGACAGTTTTGTTATCCACAGCACTTAGTGGTGAGCACATTAAGCCGTAGACAAGCTCAATAATTCTTCCTACGTCCCAAAATTGTACACAAAGCCAGAATTTGGATAACAGTGTCTTTTGTTTCTGGTGAGTAACAGACTCGTTGAAGACTCTCTTTCCTGTACATTCAGTGAAGGAAACATCACAGACTTTGCTCCAAGCTCATTCAGAATACACATTCCTAACAAAGTTCCTTGGGCTAGTGAATTCTCTGGGAAATAAAATAATTTCATGACGATACAATGTTTGAAAAGTCTCCTTGAGTTTTGAAAGTGTGAGAACAGTTACTGCAGCTGTGAGTGACTAAAATACCTCACTGCGTGCTTTCTGTTTGTCTTCACTCAACTGAAGAGAAACAGGGCCAGCTGGACACAGAGCAGAGAGCTTCAGAGAGCTATTTTCTAAACTTAATCTACCAATATTAAGAGGTTACTTTCTGTTGGCCAATGTATTAAGTGCTACACATTCATTAAAAAAAACATGATAACATTACAAGCTCCCTTTTTTCACCTTTTAAAAATCACCTCTCTCAAACACCTAAAGAAATGTTCAACATCTTTAGTCATAAGGGAAATGCAAATCAAAACAACCCTGAGATTTCACCTTACACCAGTGACCAGTGAGAATGGCTAAGATCAAAAACTCAGGTGACAGCAAATGCTGGCGAGGATGCGGAGAAAGAGGAACACTCCTCCATTGTTGGTGGGATTGCAAACTGGTACAACCATTCTGGAAATCAGTCTGGAGGTTCCTCAGAAAATTGGACATTGAACTACCTGAGGACCCAGCTATACCTCTCTTGGGCATATACCCAAAAGATGCCCCAACATATAAAAAAGACATGTGCTCCACTATGTTCATAGCAGCCTTATTTATAATAGCCAGAAGCTGGAAAGAACCCAGATGCCCTTCAACAGAGGAATGGATACAGAAAATGTGGTACATCTACACAATGGAATATTACTCAGCTATCAAAAACAATGACTTTATGAAATTCATAGGCAAATGGAGGGAACTGGAAAATATCATCCTGAGTGAGGTAACCCAATCACAGAAAAACACACATGGTATGCACTCATTGATAGGTGGCTATTAGCCCAAATGCTTGAATTACCCTAGATGCACAGAACACATGAAACTCAAGACGGATAATCAAAATGCGAATGCTTCACTCCTTCTTTAAAAGGGGAACAAGAATACCCTTGGCAGGGAATAGAGAGGCAAAGATTAAAACAGAGGCAGAAGGAACACTCATTCAGAGCCTGCGTCACATGTGGCCCATACATATACAGCCACCCAATTAGACAAGATGGATGAAGCAAAGAAGTGCAGGCCGACAGGAACCGGATGTAGATCTCTCCTGAGAGACACACCCAGAATACAACAAATACATAGGCGAAAGCCAGCAGCAAACCACTGAACTGAGAACGGGACCCCCGTTGAAGGAATCAGAGAAAGGACTGGAAGAGCTTCAAGGGGCTCGAGACCCCATATGAACAACAATGCCAACCAACCAGAGCTTCCAGGGACTAAGCCACTACCCAAAGACTATACATGGACTGACCCTGGACTCTGACCTCATAGGTAGCAATGAATATCCTAGTAAGATCACCAGTGGAAGGGGAAGCCCTGGGTCCTACCAAGACTGAACCCCCAGTGAATAGGATTGTTGGGGGGAGGGCAGTAAGGGGAGGATGGGGAGGGGAACACCCATAGAGAAGGAGAGGGGGAGGGGTTAGGGGGATGTTGGCCTGGAAACTGGGAAAGGGAATAACATTCGAAATGTAAATAAGAAATACTCAAGTTAATAAAAAAAATAAATAAAATAAAGTGAGGAATAAGAATAAGAAATGACCTAAAAAAATCACCTCTCTCACTGGAGCTCACTGCCTGATGAGGAGACCCCATGCAATTCATATTTGTCGTAAATAAGAGGGCCTCCTCTGGTCGGTGTGTTTTAGAAAGCCTCATCTTGCCTCTCATGTGACTATGACCCTAACTTTGTGGTGGAGAACTGGAAAGTCAATGGGTCATAGTCTACTAGAGTTTGCATCCCCTTCAAGGAATAAGATTCCTGGCAGCTCTGTCACTTGGACTCTGGAAAGAGTGCACATATCTGTGCAAAAAATGACCTGAGCATAGCTGTCTATACATCCAGCAAATGGAAAATGGACAGTGTTAGGATGTCCACATGTGCACATAGGAGGCTATACTGGTGAAGAATAAAGAAAGGAGGATAATTCATTTAGAAGGGAGGTGACACAGTCTTGGAGCTAAGGGAGGGTCTAATTCATCTAGTTTGGGCTTAGGACAATGGGCTCAGGAATTTGATCTCTAAACTCGTCTATCTAGAAGATACGTTTCTTAAGGCAGATAGAGAGAGTGTATCCTATATAACAGTTTGGCAGTTTGATTTATAACTTAAATGTTTGTGGATATAACAGATGGGTTTTCCATTTTCATGGTTGCTCCACAAGCCTTGTACAAGCTGTGAAAAAGCTGCTCTTGGACTTGTGTTTTGAGTCTGTCTGCACGGCAAACACTGGAGCACTGGAACAAGGTGTTGAATGATAGATACTTTGCATTCATTTACTCAACATAGGTAGATGATCAGAACAGAGAGGTGTCAGGGTAGGACCTGGGGAAGGCTCAAAGCAGACCAGTCTTTCACTGTATTAGCCAAGACAGAGAAGCCGCAAACTTACATGGGACATATTTGAGTCTTGAAGCACCAAGTAAGGCAGAACTTACTAGAAGGCTGATGAAGTTCAACCTTTAGCGTATCCAACACAGAGTGTTTGTCATGAATTCTCTTGGTTGTTGTGATAATATATTATCTCTCTGTCTATTTGTCTATCATCTATATCACCTATTAATCATACATGTACCAATCATTTATGTATGCCTCTATCTGTCTATCTATCTATCTATCTATCTATCTATCTATCTATCTATCTATCTATCTATCTATCTATCCATCTATCTATCATCTGTCTATCTTATCTATCTATCTATCTATCTATCTATCTATCTATCTATCTATCTATCTATCTATCTATCATCTGTCTATCTTATCATATCTATCTATCTATCTATCTATCTATCTATCTATCTATCTATCATCTGTCTATCTTATCATATCTATCTATCTATCTATCTATCTATCTATCTATCTATCTATCTATCTATCTATCTATCTACCTACCTACCTACCTATCTATCTATCTATCTATCTATCTATCTATCTATCTATCTATCTATCTATCTATCTATCTATCTATTTATGTAATCCATCATCTTATCTGTTCATCCATTATCTCATCCTTCCTTCCTTTCTTCCTTCCTTTCTTTGTATGTATGTATGTTTGTATGTATGTATGCATGCATGTATGTATTTATGTATGTATCATCATTTATCAATGGTTTATGCATCTTTCTGCCAATCATTTATTTATGTATTTCTCATTATAATCTTATGTTGAGTTCATCTTAACAAATGAGGTACATGCCTCACCCAATTCCAATGCTGCATTAATTATTTAAGACGTATGTGACACTGGACAGACCTCTTAATCTCTGTACTTGGATTTCCCTGCCTATAAAAAGAGGTCATACTACCTCCTTCAAAGAGCTGTTGGGGGAACATCATAGGGCAGTATAGATGGAAAGCTGTGTCTCAGCACCTGGAAGATATTAGGAGGTTGTTTTTGTTTGTTTTAAAATGATTGACATTATTTGCTATCTGTTTTTCCTTATTAGTGATGGAGTTATTTTGAAAATTCAAAATATCTAAAAATTTTTTTAAAGCTATTTAGCTTTATTATTTGAATTTTTAGGAAAGAGCTCTTTATTTATTTTTTGACATTTTTTCTTTTATTAGATATTTTTAATTACATTTCAAATGTTATTCCCTTTCACAGTTTTCCCCCCAGAAACCCACTATCTCCCCCTGCTTCTATGAGGGTGCTCCCACACCCACCCACCATCTCCTTCCACCTCCCCACCCTGACATCCCCCTACTCTGGGGCATTGAACCTTGTCAGGACCAAGGGCCTCTCCTCCAATTGATACCCAACAAGACCATCCTCTGCTACATATGCAGCTGCAGCCATAGGTTTGTCCCTGTGTACTCTTGGGATGGTGGTTTAGTCCCTGGGAGCTCTGGGGGGTCTGGTTGGTTGATATTGTTGTTCTTATGGGGTTGCATCCCTTCAGCTCCTTCAGTCCTTTCTCTAACTCCTCCACTGGGAACCCCATTCTCAGTTCAGTGGTTGACTGCAAGAGTATCTGCCTCTGTATTTGTCAGGCTTTGGCAGAGCCTCTCAGGAACAGGTATATAAGGCTCCTATTAGCATGCACTCTTGGCAGATGCTATATTGTCTGGATTTGGTGATTCTATATGGGATAGATATCCAGGTGGGGCAGTCTTTGGATGGCTATACACTTTGTCTCCATATTTCCTCCTGTGAGTATTTTTGTTCCCCCTTTTAAGAAGGAACAAAAGCATCCAAACTTTGGTCATCCTTCTTCTTGAGCTTCATGTGGTCTGTGGATTGTATCTTGGGTAATTTGAGCTTTTGGGCTAATATCCACTTATCAGCGAGTGCATAACATGTGTGTTTTTCTGTGATCGGGGTTACCTCACTCAGGATGATATTTTCCAGTTCCATCCATTTGCCTATGAATTTCATGAAGTCATTGTTTTTGATAGCTGAGTAGTATTACACTGTGTAGATGTACCACATTTTTTGTACCCATTCCTCTGTTGAAGTGCATCTGGGTTCTTTCTAGCTTCCGGCTATTATAAATAAGGCTGCTATGAGCATAGTGGAGCATGTGTCTTTGTTATATGTTGGAGCATCTTTTGGGTATATGTCTAGGAGTGGTATAGCTGGGTCCTCAGGTAGTGGAATGTCCAATTTTCTGAGCAACCTTCAGGCTGATTTCCAGAATGGTTGTACCAGTTTGCAATGCCACCAGCAATGGAGGAGTGTTCTGCTTTCTCCATATCCTCTGAGCTCTGAGGAGAGGAATTTGATGGAGACATCTCATTTAGGGCCAAGTGTTTCAAGGCCTCTCACTCTCTGCATAATGTCTGACTGTGGGTCTCTGTATTTGTTCCCATCTGCTACAGGTGGAAGCTTGTATGGTGATGGCTGAACAAGGTCCTGATCTATGAACATAGTGGAGTATCCTTAGAAGTCATTTTGTCAGGTAGTACTCGACTTCTAACTTGCAAGTTCAGTTTGGTAGACAACAGCAATAGCTTATGATCTAGGTCCATGAGAATCCAATGGATTGACAGATTGACGTAACAATTGATACAATGATACCAGCCAAACAGCCTGTCACCACCACCTTCCTCTGCTGTTCTGTTGCTACATCTCGACACCAAGGAGACTTTTATTGTTTTTGTATCACACAGTCTTTTGAAATTGTGAATGCACTTTTCCACAGAATGCCTCAGCCCCTCAGAGAGACACAGCAGTTGTTTTAGCAAAAGGCAAATAACATATTTCACTGGCTGGAAGTAAAACAAACACAAAAGATCCCTGCTCATGGCGTTGAATGGAGTACCACGTGGCTACCTACATTCAACTCATTGTTTAATATTAATGGTAAGCTTAGGTATGTAAAGCAAGGCCTCCTATATTCCTACACGAATGCATTAGAATCAGACATAAGTGAATCTCGAAAGGAGAGGAATTTGGTTCATTTTCCATAAGCACCCAGAAATTCAGCTGCTTATGTAAGGCTTATCTCAACTGCCTAAACACAGTAAAGTCTTCAGACGTTAGCAGAGCTGGATTGCTTGTGAGACTGGCTGCTTTCGTGTAGTTAACTCAGACACAAATATTGAGAAAGAACCCTTTTGCCAGCATGCTCTGCCATTTCTAGATCCAGTTACCGTGAAGCTAAAAATGGCCCTAAGCAAAATTCTTTACCCAATGTAAGAACAAAGATGTCCCAATCTCACAAGATGATAGTTGTTTCCATTCACACAGATGATGAGTTATTATCATCCTCAGATTTATGATTTAGGAATGGCCAATTTTTTTTGGAAACGTGTTAGTCGTACAAGTAAAGCTGAGGTCTAAAAAATTCCCCATGACCAGGCTTTGGAGAAAGGATGTTAGCAAGTTAAAAAATGACTCGGATTATAGTGCAGATTTTCTCTGGTTGTCATTTAAATGGAGTTCCTTTGCAGAGCTTGCTCCCAGGGTACAGATGCTTGGGAGTGACTTTCTAAGTAGAGAAATGCATCGCACAGAGATGAGTCTATTTATTCCAAAGAGGTGTGACGTTGGCATGGCTGTTAGGGACTATCAGAGCAACATGGAGGCCCTCTACTCTTTTCAGAGGCCCATTAAGAAGCTATGTCAGAGCCTCCATTCAAGTCTACCTAGAGAAGACTACCAAATAAAGATTAACTCATGATAACCTCAGGGAAAAGAGCTCTTTATGGTCAAATTAAAATCAAATTATAAATAAAAGGCAAATTCTAACAATTTTTAGCAGGAAATTACATTTAATCTGACAAAGACAAGGTATTTTTAAAATTTATTGTTTTTTTTGAGTTTTACATTATGCACCCCAGTCCCACTGATCTTCCCATCCCCTCATATCTACCCAGATACTTTCTCTCTCTCTCTCTCTCTCTCTCTCTCTCTCTCTCTCTCTCTCTCTCTCTCACACACACACACACACACACACACACACACACACACACACAGAACCACCACCATCACCACCACCACCACCACCACCACCACCACCACCACCACCACCACCACCACCACCACCACCACTAGAAAACAAAGCATGGAAAATGCCTCATTGAGGAAGGTGTAGTGTGACCCACAGAGTATCCCTCTGCCTACATCTTCACTTGCAAGTGTTTATTGCAATGAGTCATTCGTCTGGTTTAAGATCTCTAGCTTTCCTGACACTATCAATATTGGATTTTCACTGGGCTCTTCCAGGTTATCTGGAAGATATCCTGCCCTGTTTCCTGGAGATCCTGAAGCTTTAGAACAGCAAGACTGACTTTTCATGAACCCCAGCCTTCACAGATGATATAGATTTTGGAGTGGGCCAATTCAGAGTCCTGGATCTGGGCCTGGTGGAAGATGAACTCATCAGATTCCACCTTTTCCTTATCTACACTACTAGTGCGAATTCTCCAACACTGCTCTGATAGGCCACCCATTACCATCCCCGGGGGAGGCAAGGTTAGCTCTCCTGTGATAGACAGAGACACCATCTTAACATGTTTAATTTAATGTGCAGTAGAGGCCCCAACAGTGTGAAGTGTCTCAGTTGGTATAGAAGCAGAGAACTGCTGATCTGAGCAAGAGACATCCTCCATACATAGAATGAATACATGTTGAAAACTTGAGTGTTTATGTGCACCATGGCCAAAAGCAGCTGAACTTCGGTTGCTACAAAAACAAACCATGATTGTGCATCAGGGAGTGCATGATTCCTTGAGTATTCTAATTGGCAGGGGGCTGCAAGTCTGTGGTTGGTTCACATTTATGATTTCATTTCATCTTCTCTGTGTTTCCATTTTGTTCTTCAGATTTGTATATACCATGTAAATAACTTGTCCTTGTTTATGTGATCCAGTGACGTTTTCTTCCTGAAATAGGAAAATGTAGGAAGGTACTTTGTGTTGGAATGCCTTCTGTACACTGAGTGTTTACCACCACAAAGAACAAAGGATAAGGCGACAGCGTTAGTGCATTACATCATAAAGTTGACAAGTTCTTTAAATACATTCTTGATGACAATGACTTCTGATATGTAAAGATGTCTTCAATTTTCCCGGTGCTCAGATTCTTTCAGGTTTTTATTTAAAAGATTTCCTGGACCTCTTTCATGATTTATTTATTCTGTGTCTTTAGGGGAGCCATTTAGTAACAATAGTCAAGAGAGTATTATTTTTCATTCTTTTTCTTATTGGATTTTTTAAATTTACATTTCAAATGTTATTCTCTTTCCCAGTTTTCTGGACATAAGCCCCCTATCCCATCCCCTTCCCCTTCTTCTATAAGGGTGTTCCCCTTCCCATCCACACCCTTGATCCCGCTTCCCCCCTCCCCCACATTCCCCTACACTGGGGGGCCCAACCTTGGCAGGACCAAGGGCTTCTCCTTCCATTGGTGTCCAACAAGGCCATCCTCTGCTACATATGCAGCTGGAGTCATGGGTCAGTCCATGTATAGTCTTTGGGTAGTGGTTTAGTCCCTGGGAGCTCTGGTTGGTTGGAATTGTTCTTATGGGGTTGCAAGCCCCTTCAACTCTTTCAATACTTCCTCTGATCTCCCCAAGGGGGTTCTATTCTCAGTTTGGTGGTTTGCTGCTAGCATTGACCTCTGTATTAGACATGCTCTGGATGTGTCTCTCAGGAAACATCTACACCTGGTTCCTGTCAGCATGCACTTCTTAGCTTCATCAATCTTGTCTAGTTTTGGTGGCTGTATATATATGGGGCACATGTGGGGCAGGCTTTGAATGGCCATTCCTTCAGTCTCCGCTCCAACTTTGCCTCCATATCCCCTCCTATGGAGATTTTTGTTCCCCCTTTTAAGAAGGAATAAAAGCATCCACACTTTGGTCGTCCTTCTTCTTGAGCTTCATGTGGTCTGTGGATTGTATCTTGGGTAATTTGAGCTTTTGGGCTAATATCCACTTATCAGTGAGTGCATACCATGTGTGTTTTACCCCACTCAGGATGATATTTTCTAGTTCAATCCATTTGCCTAAGAATTTCATGAAGTCATTGTTATTGATAGCTGAGTACTACTCTATTGTGTAAATATACCACATTTTCTGTACCCATTCCTCTGTTGAAGGGCATCTAGGTTCTCTCCAGCTTTTGGTTATTATAAATAAGGCTACTGTGAACATAGCAGAACATGTATCTTTATTGTGTGTTGGAGCATCTTTTGGGTATATGCCCAGGAGAGGTATAGCTGGGTCCTCAGGTAGTGGAATGTCCAATTTTCTGAGGAACCTTCAGACTGATTTCCAAAATAGTTTTACCAGTTTGCAATGCCACCAACAATAGAGGAGTGTTCCTCTTTCTCCACATCCTTGCCAGCATTACTTGTCACCTGAGTTTTTGTCTTAGCCTTTCTGTCTGGTGTGAGGTTTGTTTTGATTTGCATCTCCCTGTTGACTGAGGATGTTGAACATTTCTTTAGGTACTTCTCAGTCATTCGCTATTCCTCAGTTGAGAATTCTTTGTTTAGCTCTGTACTCCATTTTTCGTAGGGCTATTTAGCTCTCTGGAGTCTAACTTCTTGAGTTCTTTGTAAGTTTTAGATATTAGCTCTTTATCAGATGTAGGATTGGTAAAGCTCTTTCCCCAATCTGTTAGTTGCCATTTTGTCCTAATGTCCTTTGCCTTACAGAAGCTTTGCAGTTTTATGTAGTCCCATTTGTCGATTCTTGATCTTCAAGCATAAGCTATTGGAGTTTTGTTCAGGAATTTTTCCACAGTGCCTACTTTTTCTTCTATTAATTTTAGTGTATCTGGTTTTATGTGGAGGTCCTTGATCCACTTGTACTTAAGCTTTCTACAGGGAGATGGATTGATTTGCATTCTTCTACATGCTGACCTCCAGTTGAACCAGTATCATTTGTTGAAAATGCAATCATTTTTCCATTGGATGGGTTAGCTCCTTTGTCAAAGATCAAGTGACCATAGGTGTGTGGGTTCATTTCTGGGTCTTCAATTCTATTCTACTGATCTACCTGCCTG
Organism: Rattus norvegicus; assembly: GCF_021556685.1. NCBI lineage: Eukaryota > Metazoa > Chordata > Mammalia > Rodentia > Muridae > Rattus > Rattus norvegicus. Next base: position 219,705,041 of record NC_141535.1, on the reverse strand, counting down.
TCTCTGTACCAATACCATACAGTTTTTAACACTATTGCTCTGTAATATGCTTGATGTCAGGGATGGCGATTCCCCCAGAAGTTCTTTCATTGTTGAGAATAGTTTTAGTTATCCTGTTTTTTTTGTTATTCCAAATGAATTTGCAAATTGCTCTTTCTAACTCTATGGAGAGTTGAGTTGGAATTTTGATTGGGATTGCATTGAATCTGTAGATTGCTTTTGGCAAAATGGCCATTTTTACTATATTAATCCTGCCAATCCATGAGCTTAGGAGATCTCTCCATCTTCTGAAATCTTTGATTTCTTTCTTCAGAGACTTGAAGTTCTTGTCATACAGATCTTTCACTTGCTTGGTTGGAGCCACACCAAGGTATTTTATATTATTTGTGACTATTATGAGGGGCGTCACTTCCCTAATTTCTTTCTTAGCCTGTTTATCCTTTCTTCTGCAAATAGTGATATTTTGACTTCTCCCTTTCCAATTTATATCTCTTTGACATCCTTTTGTTGTCTGATTGCTCTGGCTAGAACTTCGAGTATTATATTGAATAAGTAGGGAGAGAGTGGGCAGCCTTGTCTAGTCCCCGAGTTTAGTGGGATTGCTTCAAGTTTCTCTCCATTTATTTTAATGTTAGCTACTGGCTTGCTGTATATTGCTTTTACTATGTTTAGGTATGGGCCTTAAATTCCCGATCTTTCTAGGACTTTTATCATGAAGGACTGTTGAATTTTGTCAAATGCTTTCTCAGCACCTAATGAAATGATCATGTAGTTTTATTTTCTTTGAGTTTGTGGATTACATTTATGGATTTCCATATATTGAACCATCCCTGCATCCCTGGGATGAAGCCTTCTTGATCATGATGGATGTTCATTTTGATGTGTTCTTGTATTTGATTTGTGAGAATTTCATTGAGTATTTTTGCATCTATATTCATAAGGGAAATTGGTCCGAAGTTCTCTTTCTTTTTTGGGTCTCTGTGTGGTTTAGGTCTAAGTGTAATTGTGACTTCATAGAAGGAATTAGGTAGTGCTCCTACTGTTTCTATTTTGTGGAATAGTTTGGACAGTATTGGTATGAGGTCTTCTATGAAGTTCTAATAGAATTCTTCACTAAACCTATCTTGCCTTGGGCTCTTTTTGGTTGGGAGTCTTTTCATAACTGCTTCTATTTCTTTAGGAGTTATGGGTTTGCTTAGATGGTTTATCTCTTCAATATTTAACTTTGATCCCTGGTATTTTTCTAGAAAATTGTCCATTTCCTCTAGTTTTTCCAGTTTTGTTGGATATAGGCTTTTGTAGTAGCATTTGATGATTTTTTGAATTTCCTCAGATTTTGTTGTTATGTCTCCCTTTTCATTTCTGATTTTGTTAGTTTTGATACACTTTCTGTGCCCTCTGGTTAGTCTGGCTAGGAGTTTATCTATCTTGTTGAATTTTCTCAAAGAACCAGCTCCTGGTTTTGTTGATTCTTTGTATAGTCCTTTTTGTATCTACTTGGTTGATTTCAACGATGAGTTTGATTATTTCCTTCCTTCTACTCCTCTTGGGTGTATTTGCTTCATTTTGTTCTAGAGCTTTTAGGTCTACTGTCAAGCTGCTAATGTATGCTCTCTCCAGTTTCTTTTTGGAGGCACTCACAACTATGAGTTTCCTCTTACCACTGCTTTCATTGTGTCCAATAAGTTTGGGTATATTGTGCCTTCACTTTCATTAAATTCTAAAAAGCCTTACATTTCTTTCTTTATTTCTTCCTTGCCCAAGTTATCATTGAGTAGAGTGTTGTTCAACTTCCATGTATATGTGGGCTTTCTGTTGTTTTTGTTGTTATTGAAGACCATCCTTAGTCCATGGTGATCTGATAGGATGCATGGGATTATTTCTATCTTCTTGTATCTCTTGAGGCCTGTTTTATGACCAATTATATGGTCAATTTTGGAGAAAGTACCATGAGGTGTTGAGAAGAAGGTATATCCTTTTGTTTTAGGATAGAATGTTCTATAAATATCTGTTAAGTCCATTTGGTTTATGATTTTTCTTAGTCTGTCTATGTCTCTTTAACTTCTGTTTCCATGACCTGTCCATTGGTGAGAGTGGGGTGTTGAAATCTCCTATTATTGTGTGAGGTGCAATGTGTGCTTTGAGCTTTAGTAAGGTTTCTTTTATGAATGTAGGTGCCCTTGCATTTGGAGCATAGATATTTAGGATTGAGAGTTCATCTTGGTGGATTTTTCTTTTGATGAATAGGGTGTCCTTCCTTATCTTTTGTGATGATTGTTGGTTGAAAGTCGATTTTATCTGATATTAGAATGGTTACTCCAGCTTGTTTCTTTGGACCGTTTGCTTGGAAATTTGTTTTACAGCCTTTTACTCTGACATAGTGTCTGTCTTTGTCTCTGAGCTGTGTTTCCTGTATGCAGCAAAATGCTGGGTCCTCTTTACACATCCAATTTGTTAGTCTATGTCTTTTTATTGGGGATTTGAGTCCATTGATGCTGAGAGATATTAAGGAATAGTGGTTGTTGCTTCCTGTTATTTTCATTGTTTAAGGCAGAATTATGTTTGTGTGACTTTCTTCTTTAGGTTTTGTTGCAAGATTATTTTCTTGCTTTTTCTAGGGTGTAGTTTCCCTCCTTGTGTTGGAGTTTTCCATCTGTCATCCTTTGTAGGGTTGTATTTGTAGAAAGATATTGCATAAATTTGTTTTTTTCATGAAATATCTTGTTTTCTCCATGTACGTTAATTGAGAGTTTTGCTGGATATAGTAGCCTGGGCTGGCATTTGTGTTCTCTTAGGGTCTATATGACATCTGCCCAGGATCCTCTGGATTTCATAGTCTGTGATGAGAAGTCTGGTGTAATTCTTGTCAGTCTGCCTTTATAAGTTACTTGTCCTTTTTCCCTTATTGCTTTTAATCTTCTTTCTTTGTTTTGTGCATTTGGTGTTTTGACTATTATGTGACAGGAGGAATTTCTTTTCTGGTCCAATCTATTTGGAGTTCTGTGTGCTTCTTGTATGTTTATGGGTATCTCTTTCTTAAGGTTAGGGAAGTTTTCTTCTATAATTTTGTTGAAGATATTTATTGGCCCTTTAAGTTGCGAGTCTTCACTCTCTTCTATACCTATTATCCTTAGGTTTGATCTTCTCATTTTTTCCTGTGTTTCCTGGATGTTTTGACTAGGAGCTTTTTCCCCTTTTACATTATCTTTGACAGTTGTGTTGATGTTTTCTATGATATCTTCTGCCCCTAAATTCTCTTTTCTATCTCTTGTATTCTGTTGGTGATGCTTGCATCTGTGGTTCCTGATCTCTTCCCTAGGTTATCTATCTCCAGGGTTTTCTCCATTTGTACTTTCTTTATTATTTCTATTTCCATTTCTAAATCCTGTATCCTTTTTTTTTTTTTTCAATTCTGTCACCTGTTTGGTTCTGTTTTCCTATAATTCTTTAAGGAATTTTTGTGTTTCCTCTTTAAGGGCTTCTACTTGTTTACTTGTGTTGTCCTGTATTTCTTTAAGGGAGTTATTTATGTCCTCTTAAAGTCCTCCATTATTATCATCATAAAATGTGATTTTATATATAAATCTTGCTTTTTCGGTGTGTTTGGAGATCCTGTATTTGCTTTGGTGGGAGAGCTGAGCTCTGATAATGCCAAGTAGTCTTGGTTTCTCTTGCTTAGGTTCCTGTGCTTGCCTCTTGCTGTCAGGTTGTCTCTGGAGTTAACTTGTTTTGCTGTCTCTGGCAGTGGCTTGATCCTCCTGTAGGCCTGTGTGTCAGCACTCCTGTAGACCTGTTTTCTTTCAGCCAGATCTTGGAACAGAGAGTTCTGCTCTCAGGTGTGTAGGTGCTCCTGGGGACTGTCTTTCAGCTCTTGGTGCGGGCAGAAACTGGAAGGGTCCTGCCCCTGACTGCTCCTAGGCCCCTGTGCCCAAGGGGTATAGATGGTCCTAGGTGATTTCCTCTTGGGTTGGGAATGTGGGCAGAAAGGTTTTTTTTAAATGTTTTGGTTTTTATTAAAATCTTTCAGTTTTTTCTTTAAAATGCTGGTCTGGAATCATTTCTGGGATTTGCTGCTCCCCTAACATTTTTTATTTATTTTTTTATTAACTTGAGTATTACTTATTTACATTTCGAATGTTATTCCCTTTCCAGGTTTCCGGGCAAACATCCCCCTAATCCCTCCCCCTCCCCTTTTTTATGGGTGTTCCCCTCCCCACCCTCCCCCCATTGCCGCCCTCCCCCAACAATCATGTTCACTGGGGGTTCAGTCTTAGCAGGACCCAGGGCTTCCCCTTCCACTGGTGATCTTACTAGGATATTCATTGCTACCTATGAGGTCAGAGTCCAGAGTCAGTCCATGTATAGTCTTTAGGTAGTGGCTTATTCCCTGGAAGCTCTAGTTGCTTGGCATTGTTGTTCATAAGGGGTCTCGAGCCCCTTCAAGCTCTTCCAGTTCTTTCTCTGATTCCTTCAATGGGGGTCCTATTCTCAGTTCAGTGGTTTGCTGCTGGCATTCGCCTCTGTATTTGCTGTATTCTGGCTGTGTCTCTCAGGAGAGATCTAAATCTGGTTCCTGTCAGCCTACACTTCTTTGCTTCATCCATCTTGTCTAATTGGGTGGCTGTATATGTATGGGCCACATGTGTGGCAGGCTCTGAATGGATGTTCCTTCTGTCTCTGTTTTAATCTTGGGCAGAAAGTTTTTGTCTCCTCTGGGTTCTCAGGGGTGTCCATACTTCTAAGGGTCCATCTGACCCCCAGGATTTGGGTGCAGTGAGCTATGTGACCATTCAGTTCAGTTCCAGGCATAGGCAGGACCCAGGTGGTTCTTGTGGCTGACTGCTCCTATAATATTGTGTCCAGAGGCACAATGCAGTTTCCTCTTGGGCCAGGGATGTGGGAGAGGTAGGCAGAAGTGGCACTCTGTCCTGCAGTCTCAGAATTGTCTGAACTTCTGGGTGTTCAGTTCTCTCCCACATGGGATTTGGGTGCAGGGAGCTGTTGGGTCATTTCTGTTCAGTTGGGTATTATTTTTCTACTCTGTTGTGTTTGATTTTCATTTATCCAATGATAGGTTTAGATTATCAGAGAATGCTGTTCTTCAGCCTGAAAAAATGGAAATACTGAAGCTGGGCCAGTCATTGTTTGGCCACTCCCACAATTTCTCTGCAGGGCCTGGAGGACCAGGATCCAGATTCTATATAGCCCAGAGACCTAGGGTAGAACCAAACATGACTGGTTAAAAATGTCAATGATATCATTTCTAATTATATTCTGCTATTCTCATAGGTTTGTTCCTAGCCCAGAGAGGCTTCATCTAGCAAGTGAAGGGAACAGATGCAGATACCTACAGCAAAACAGTAGGTGGAACTTGGCGATTCCCATGAATTGTACAAGTCATAGGGGTCAGGACCCCCAAGAAAACCTGCAGAATCAACTAATCTGAGCTCATAGGGGCTCACAGAAAGTGATCTACCAACCAGAAAGACTGACCTATGCCCTCTGCAATTCATTATAGTTGTGTAGCTTGGTCTTCTTCTGGGCCTTCCTTCTTCCGGTGGAGCAGAAACTATGTCTAACTCTGTTGCCTGCCTTTAGGAGCCTTTCCTACTTAGTGGGCTGCCTTGTCCAACTGTAATCGATGTGGAGATACCTAATCTTACTACAACTTGGTATGTCAAGGTTAGTTGAGATCCAGGGGAGACTTGCTCTTTTCTGAAGGGAAATGGAGGAGGAGCAGATTAGAGGGTGGTTGGAAGAGGTGGATCGGGGACTAGGAGAAGAGGAAGGAGAGGAAACTGAGGTTAGGATATTAAATCAGTCAATCATCAATCAATCAATCAACCAATCAAGTGGGATTGCTCATTATGATTTTACGTGCTCTTGACTCCTGTCAGCTTTGTTGGTTAAAACACATTGCTTTTGTGGTTGAAGGTCAGTTTGCAACTGTTTCATGGTTGCCCGTTAGACCCTTGACTGAGTTATACCCTGACCCATTAACCTTCACCTCTTGACTTGTCAAAAGTAAGGAGGAAAAGTTTAAAACCCAGGTTGGCAAGATGGCTCAGTAAATAAAGCTATTTACCTGTAAGCCTGAACCCCCAAAGCAGAAATTCAGAACTGAGTCTTAGAAAGTGTTCCTCTGATCTCTACACTCAGGTTGTGCCATGAGTGCTGATCTCCCTCACCACACACAAAATATATGTAAAAAAATGCAAAGGCAAAACAACAAATAAGTCCACAAAAATGAAGGGACCAAAACTTTGCTAAAGCCTTTTAAAAGCCAATGATCAATTTAAAGATGGGGCTTCGGGTCCAAGGAATAGAGAAGTTATTTTTCTTTTCTTTGTTTTTTGTAAAATGAAAATTACAAAGATGTCTAAATTCAGTATAAAAATAAATTTAATGATTCATTGCTTGGAAAATGAAAAACAATCTAAAGCATGCAAATATTATTCATAATCATATTATCCTTACTTGGGGCAAGATAAGACTTGATTAGCATCTATGGTAAAAGAGACAGAAACAGACTAGGGTTGCAAAAGGAAGGGAAAGCAATTACCCTTAACTGCTTCATTTTTTCTTTCTTTTTTATTGTTATTTTATTCATTTACATTTCAAATGTTGTTCTCCTTCCCAGTTTCCCCTCCACAAAACCCCCATCCCACCCCCTTCCTCTTTGCCTCTATGAGGGTGCTCCTCCATATACTCAATCACTGGCTTTATTTTCTAATAATTACTTTTCTGAGATATAGATTCTATCACCTATCTTCTCGTTGTTGAGACAAATACCCAACAGAAACAATTTAAAGAAGGAAAAGCCAATTTTGACTGAATTTGATGGACAGTACATCATAGTGCAGAAATCAAGGCAGCAGGAGCATGAGGCAGTTGGTCACATTGCATCCGCAGTCAGGAAGCAGGGAGAGAAAGATAACTGCTGGTGCTTGGTCTCTCTCTCTCTCTCTCTCTCTCTCTCTCTCTCTCTCTCTCTCCCTCTCCCCCCCTTCCTTTGTATGCTGTTTAGGATCCAGACCATAGAATGGTACAACCTACATTTAGGATGAACTTCTGAATTCAACCAACCTAATGTAGATGTTTTATCTCCGGCATGCTGCTTGGTAATTCTAGATCCTGCCAAATTGACAATATCAATATCACATGGGTTGGTAGGAAGATCCCGTTCTATCTTCTGGGCTCTTGGAGAACCTTGTATAAATTTTTCATTTTGGAAATATCTCCCAGGGCATGCCATTTTAAAACATCTTCCTTATCAAATTCCTTGATCCCTTTGAGACGAGGACAGTGCTTTGTTTTTTATTGTCCTGTATTATCATTAGTGAGTGTGAAGCTATAGAATAATCCTGGCACAAATGATTGACAGATTGTACCAAGGAAAACATGGTTCTTATCTGCAGGGCTACTCAAGCAGATGCAAATAGAAGAATAATTGTTCTGTGTAATTGATATCAGCTTTATTATTTAAGCTGCAGGCAGTTAATAATTTAGAAACCATCATAGTTTTCTGATCAAATTTATTCAGTAATGTGTGGCAGTAATTAAAATATTTAAAGAGAGCAAGCACTGGGCTTTTTAGCTTGGCATATACTGAGCAGCATCAAGATAAATTATGGGGCTGGAGAGACAGCTCAGTCAGTAAAGTGCTTGCCTTGAAAGCTCAAGATCCTGAGTTTGATCCCCAGTACCCACATAAAGAAAGCCAGATGTGACATGCACACTTACTATCTTACCACTGTGGAGGGGGAGACAGAGGGTTCACTGGCCAGACAATCTGGCCTCCTCAGTGAGTTTCAAGCCAGAAGAGAGTCTTCCTCCCAAGAAAGGTAGACGTCACCTGCACTATGACACCCAAGATTATCCTCTGGCCTCCACACACATGCACATATATGTACATATTCACACACATACATATGCATACACAATATTAGAGAACATAACTCATGGAAAGTCAGAGTTGAGCAGGCGTGATGGACATCTTCTCCTGGGGATTTTAATAGTTTCCAAAGGAATATTCCTCTTTGCCATGGAGAACTCTCCCTTTGAGTGCCATGAAGACAAAGCTACCAGCCTCAAAGAAGATATTTTTATTTTGTTATAGAATCCCCATATTGCAAGAATTCAGTAGTAGTTGAGAGGAGCCTGCCATTAGTGCAATTCAATGACAAAGTTCTTTCACTTTTGAACAAAAAGGGGAAATGATTTGCAGATGAAGACATGTGAAGGCTATATTTTCCAAGTTTTGAAAACAGAGTTTTTGAAGAAGGGTAATTTTAAGTTAAAGAGGAATAGTATCTTGTACATTAGTGTGCTATTTTATGTTGATGATATTACTGTTTCTATTATTATCAGACATGCACACACAATATAGGGAAAGAAGATCTTTGAGGAGATGTGGTTTGCTGTAACAGAAATCCAAGATTTACTCTTTATTCTTGACCCATGATCACAGTCAATGTGCTGAAGACTAACAATAGACACCAGTTGTCATTGTAAAAGCCCCTGCTGTCTTGTTTCTATCCCCAAATCTCAGGAAATTTGAGGAACGGCTCAAAATTTACAGGACACAATCTCGGATTAGTAATAGAAAGTAAAGTGAATTGCTTCTTTAAAAATTAATTATAGACATTTGTATGATAAGGGATGAAATACCATTTCCATGAAAAACGAAGAGCTACCCCCTAAGACCCCAGCGAAGAGGTGGGGTCTTGAGCCACTTCCTTCCTGGACACCTTGGAAACATCACTGATGAAGAGCAGGTCAAGTTCTCTGACTTTGTTTTATACCCATGGACGCAGAGAAGACTAACTCGAGGAACGTTTCATTTTAATATATAAGCAGTGGCTACTGGGATGTCATTGTCAATAAATAAAGGTTGACTGGAGTACTTATCACTAAGTTTTTACTCATAACCATTTCTCTCTGTGTCCGTTTAATTTATAGTTATTTCAGGAAGACAGCTTCTTCTTCCAACACACACACACACACACACACACACACACACACACACACACACAGCCACTCACTCATTAAATCATGCATGCAAGCACACACACACACATGTGTCCAGTTATTTTAGAGTTATTTCAAAACATACCCACACACACAGACGTGTATGCATAAAGAGAGGCAGGGTAGGGAAAGAGGGAGTAAGGAACAAGGAGAGGGAGGGAGGAAAAGGAAGGGAAAGGGAAGGGAAAGGGAAGGAAGAAAATAAAAATGCTGGAAAAGAGGAAGAGGGTGTGTGTGTGTGTGTGTGTGTGTGTGTGTGTGTGTGTGTGTGTGCGTGCGCGCGTGTGCATGCTCTTCTGTTTCTCTAACTTTTAAAATTCTATCTCTTATTGCTAGAGTGACTCCTAGTCGAGTAACCAGTTCCTGCCTATTTCATATGAACACGCCTGCTGGGTTATAGTCCAGTTTTCTGGCATTTTCTCATCCGACTCACAAGTGTTGGGTTTCACCTTCTCAGGCTACAGATTGGCTTTCAGGTTCTTGGAGTGGGTGATGGCGGTGGTGGTGGAAGAAATGATCTTGTTTACTATGTATAGACAATGTTGACAAGTGCATATGGAGATTCTTTAAATAAAATGTTAACGTAAGAGCTTAAGTTTGTGTGAGATCAAGTAGGAAAAATACAGAGCATAAAAGAGAAGCAAATTCATCTAATTATGGTTTTTTGAAAGCTATTAGTGCTGGGTGGTGCAAAGCATTTTATATTGAGCACATTGGGAAGGAAGAACCTTTCATATAGGTTGAATAGTTCAGCTGATATGACTTTTATTAGCTCCTCTTCAAATATTTCATGGAGTAATAATCAGAAAATATAAAGGCTACACAAACACAGTTACTTAAATACCTCTGCTAAAAATGATCGTGCATGCATTTTCATGCTTCTGAAACTAAGCCGGTGACATCTGCTGTTGGTGAAATATTCCATTTAGGCCAAGCTAGGTACCATGACAAAACTATTAACAGATTTGATCATTAAGCGCAGGTCAGATTTCCTATTTTTGTTTGAACTGGATCTAGAAAGTGAAGGAGAGGGAGGATACTTTGTTGCACTGCTAAGTGTGTACTATGGCAAATATGTGTGGCATTTTAAAGTTGCGAACGTGGATGATCATGTTGGTGCCATCCCTCAACGTATAACTTTCAGATTTAGAGACTCTTCTAGTAAGCACGTTGTGAATGCAGGGAGCATTCTGTACTTAATTATGTCTGCTAATAAAAGCACAGCACAAAACATTAAGAGCTGTAGAATGAGAGGGTCCGTTACCAGCAAGTTTCACGCTGTGAAATCCCACACAGACTGCATTCTGCTTTGCCCAAGAAATCTTGATTATAAACTGGAAACTATACCGACAGACAGCAGAGGTTGCTAAACTTTGAATATTCATTCAGTGACTTCTATATTGGAAGAACCACGGCAAGCAAAGTGTTAAGCTTGCATCCATATTTTACTGTTCTGTTAAATATCTGTCCATCTCTGTCTCTGTGTGAACTCTTATAAAGAGTAAATACAAAATTTGTTCCTTGCAGGCACTGTTTACAGGAATACCTACTAGAGGTTTGAATGGCTGAAAACTTTCACCAGGCTCTAGGCTCTCAGAAGGTATTGTCTGTACAGCACTGAATTTTGCCCTCCAAATAGCTCTGACACTTGAGTAGGGCGGGCTCACTTTAATAAACTCTGCATAGATAGAACTTAACCAACTTATCTTCACTTGCCACCTGATTATGCTCATTTCAGGATGTATTTTGCAGATATGCTGTTTTGAATGTGTTGAATGGATTAACGTGTGCACACGTATGTAGTTGTACATTCTGTGACATCACTTGAAGATCTGGAAAGGGATGCAATAGTGTTTGTAGAATGAAAGATGGATACAGGACCATCACAACAGATGATGTTTGTTGGATAGTGCTATTTTTTTTATTGCTGTGATAAAAGACCATGACCAAAGACAGCTCAAGGAGGAAAGAGTTTATTTCAGTTTACAGTTCCAGGCAACAGTCCATCACGGAGTGAAGTCAGCAGAACCCAGGCAGAAACCTAGAAGCAGAAACTCACGCAGAGGTCATGGAGAGATGCTGCTTACTGGCTTGCTCGCTCCAGTTCCCTTAGCCAGCCTTCTTATAGACCCCAGGAGTGCCTACCGAGTAATGTTACCACCCACAATGGGCTGGGCCTTTTCACATCAATACTAATTAAGAAAATGTCCCATAAGCTTGCCTACAGGCCTATCTTACGTAGCCATTTTCTAAATAGTAGCTTCCTCTTTTTCAGATAACTCTTAACTTGTGTCAAGATGACAATAAGCTAGTCAAGAGATTGAGTATTTTTGCTTTTAAGAAAACTATGTCTTACATAACATCTCGATCATCTCTATTGACCTCCTGAGTTTGGTTTTATCTCCATTTTATAAATAACAAAGCCACAGCCCAGCAAAGTTGAACAATTTGTTCCCTGTTTACATCTCAAATGTTCACACTAGTTAGTGTTTTAAGCTTCCTTCTTTCTACCTCTAACACTTTCTCCTCTTTTAACTGGACTTTCATTTAAACATAAACTCCAGGAAGACAAGAGATTGTCATCTCTGCTTAACCCTGTACATCCTTCTGCTCACAGCAGGATGCCCAGCACACAGGGAAGCTTAGTGAGTTCTGGTTCTTCCCCCCCCCCCCCCCCCCCCCCGAGCTGGGGACTGAACCCAGGGCCTTGCGCTTCCTAGGCAAGCGCTCTACCACTGAGCTAAATCCCCAACCCCGAGTTCCGAATAAAAGAATAAATGGATGAGCAGCATCTGGGTACTTGGTACTCGGGGGTGGGGTGAGGGGAGGAGCTTCGAGGACCAGGCACGCATAGCTCCAGCTTCCAGTCCAGTTTAACTTGCATCACGATTACGTTCCTCTTAGCTGACTGGACTGAAGATAATGGATGTATACCTCTGTTCCTAACTGCTGTACTCTCAACTCCACAGTTCAGCTTCTTGTCCTTGTTCTGATGCTTCCCTTGGGAAAGAATAGTGTTTTTCAAGCTCTCGGTGCCCAGATCACTGCCAGTCAGGTCTTCCCAGCCTCTGGGGTCACTGGTTCACTTTAGTGTACTGCTTTTCTCCGGGGCATGCAGTGATATCCTTTAGGATGACAACAAACGGAAACAGAGGAACCTCACTTCCGTCTCGAGAGTATGACGTTGGCTTTCGCTGTTCTTTTCTGACATTACAAGAAGCAGAGTAGACATCAAGTCACTCCTGCCTGAGTGAGATTTGGGAAGATCAAGCCAAGAAATTAGCTTTTTTAAAAAATGTGGCTGTGTATGAATACTTTTGACGTTTATATTTTGACGGTAGGATGGGTGGAGGATGCTAACAGCTCAGTGCTTTCTGGTCGAGCTTTGTGACTGTGCTGAATCCGCATTTCTCCATGTGTCAAATGGGGCATAAGTGTCCTCAACACGTGATTGCTGGGAGGAGCAAGTGGTGTGACAAGTGTGGTCAGACTCCTTGAAATAGTGTCCAACACCCCAGCACCCCATTTTCCTGCCTACCTGTGAACAGCCGTATGCTGTATAATTGGGTAGAGCGGCAGGGAAACAACTGAGCACCTACAGACCCACAGCGCTCCATCCCACGGGCTGTACGAGCTGGAGTCTTCGCTCCTGATGCGGGAGGGGATGCCGAGGGACATTGCTCAGGGCATCCCTGTGCTCAGCCCAGACATGCTGGTGGGGAAGAAAATGCTCTCACAGTTAGAAGATGTGAGCAAGACGAGAACCACTCTGTTTTGTCTTTGTGGGCAGACTGTGTGCTCAGAAGCAAGGTTCAGAGCTTTCGGCTGGATAAACCTGAGAGATGAAGTCACGGGTTACACTTCATAGCGATCAGCCCGTGCTTGGCTTTTCTCTCTTTACTTCCTAATTTTCTTTGTCCCTCACTGTTGATCCTAGGATTGCACTCCTTAATAAAACAGCAGCTTCTAAACCTTTCCCTGGGCTCTGCTTTCTGACGGAACAGAAGGTGCTTAATTCAGCGACTGGCTTCTGTTTATTGTGGATATTAGAATGCAAAGCTAATTTGTTAATGAGTGCCAATATTTAAAAAATGGCTATAGGCAGAATTTGTCTGAGCTGGATAATTTTCCTTTCCCAGACTCTGTATCACTCTCAAGAGACAATGGAATCTCACATAAGTGTCCTTAACTAATGCTATAGAGACTTGGGTGAAGTATATGTGTGATAGGAAACTTCCAGTGATATCTTAACAACGATAACTCACAGTTGAATTTGTGGTATTTTTAGCTATAGCAAGTCAGAAACTTTCCGAATCATGGACATGGTCCTCTAGACATGCCACGGCAGCCAAGAGTGTCTGCCTTTAAAGTGTCTCAAGTGGAATGTCCTTCCTGCAAAATGAACTGTCTGCATGGAATGCTATGTGTACGTCTGCATGAGCTACTGTCCTGAGATACCAAGAGGAGCTCCGGCCAGCCGGGCGATTCAGGGAGTCTCCTTGGCATATCCTACCTGAGAATTACCGTGTTTCTATTTATACACTGGCTCATCCATGAGGGGTCAGGATGAAGTTTGTGAATAAAACACTTCCTTGTTTTTGGTCCACTCCCAGATCTGCATTTAGAGATATAAAGTGAAGGCCCTGTCTTTTAGGACTCATACCACGTACATGGATAGTCAGGAATGTTCTTTAACTGAAGAAAGTCGTTTGGAAACCAAACCTGAAGCTAACTTCTTATTTGTATCTGCTGACACATGGGGGCTCTTCCAATGTGATCGGATAGGCACTAAGGTCTTCCTTCTGAAATATTGTCTCCATTCAGAGGGCACATGTCCAACTGGAGGGATGGCTCAGCAGTTGAGCTCCTATACAGGACCTGGCTCTGGTTCCAAGCACCCATGTGGGGGCTACAACCATAGCGCTGTCTGGTTCTAGGGGACTCACCTTACTTTGCTGATGTTCACCAGCACCATGAACAAACTGGTGAACAGACACACATGCAGGCAAAAGACTCATATACATACAATAAAGTCAATCTAAACAATATTTAAAGGGGGCCATTCCTTTTCTCTAACAGGAAGTGATGCTGTGAATTCTGTAACATTCAAGTGACAATGTATTGCTTGGCCTTTATCACTTACTTCCCCACTTACTTCAGAAGAATATGTTGTTTTTTTTCTCTTTTGTTTCCATAAGCGCTGTTCTGTGGTAGGGATGTACAATTCCTTTTCTGTGTTCAATAAGTTATCCGGAGTAGAGCCTACTGTGAGCTCATTAGGCTCAGTAGTTTATTTTTATGAAATTCTAATGAGGGACTTTCTGCTTTTTTTCTAAATGAAGAAGAGGCTCACATCTTAGTATTTCCTCAACAGGAGACGTGACCGCTGCGTGTCAATGCTGAGGGAATGAGAGCTGTTGTTTGGGGGTGGTGGTGGTGCACAGCCATTGAGCTCTGAAATCTTGTGACAAAGTACAGGAATGACACCCGGTCAGAGAGACTAGGAGGAGCTGAGTGCTGTCAGTCATTGTAAAGGAATAAAGCCACGCTGATGCAGGCAACCGCAAGGCTGCCAAAGCTGAAAAGTACCTGGCTGGGTTTTACAGGGCAGGAATACAATACTCTTACTAAGACGCACTTTATAGAGTCCAATTCGCAGCCAAGGCAAACAGCTTTTGGGGCTTTTGGGTACCCATAAACAGCTAGATGAATGCAAGGAAGCCAAAACCAGGGATGAGTGCGGTATTTAAATGCCCAGCTTGTTCAGCTGCCACAGAGTCCCTCCACACAGATGCAGCGGCACGGGAATACGAACAACGCGCCCGCCCCACGTGTGTGATTTATAGAAACTCTGTACATGAGGACTAGGCAGGAAAGAAAAAAAAAAAACCTACCAGGGCACCCTGCCTGCCAGCTGTTTTACGACGACTTCGGGCAGAATGCAACCTGGTTGGCTTTCCCAGCGTGATCGCATAGCGTGATGCCGAAGAGAGGAGCCCAGTCCGGTACAGACCTCAAGATAATGGTCTCTCAAGTGCTAGGCGACAGTTACCAGTTGATAAGCTGGTTCAAGCATTTTCTTAGTCAAGACGCTTCATAAACTTTGCCAAGAGAAAAGGGCAAGGGACTGTAAGTTGTGAAGTGATAAAAAGCAGACATGAGTGGAAAAATATTTTATCAAGAGAGATAAAATTGAGAAATTCTGCGACTACGATAACAGGACAACAAAGAATATTTTATAGAAAAAAACGTTGTAATGTTGCCAACCATTAAGGAGAAATGAGTGAAGGGCAAATGGGTTGTATTTCAAACACATACCATCCCAGTGAGCTGTAGTCACGTTTTACTACCCCAGTCACATTTTTTGACCGATGCTATAAAATTTGCAAAACTCAAAGAAAAACATGGGATTTATATCCTTCTTTTTAGCTTCAGATTCGAAATGGATTTTATGGTTAACCATTCAATAAAAATGTTTTGAATCATTTGTAGTCTTTTAGGAAGCCGCAGTGTTTATAAGCAGGGAGTTCCCTATGGCTGGCAGGCTTGCTGGATAATCCTCGCATGTTTTTAATGGCATGATTTTTGTGCTGGGATACTTCAATAATTGTTATATTTAAATAGTTCGTAGTGATTAGGATGGTCTAGTAGGGCTTCATGGATCATAAATTGTGAATGTGTTTCGTGATGCAGAGAACTGCTCCTATGTGATACGTGATTTCTTTTTCTAATGGTTTCATTTGATTTGGCTTCTGATGTTAGAACCCAAAGTGGATACGAGATTGAGTAAACATAATTTGAAATTATTTTTTTCTGTAAGTCTTTCCTTGCCTATCCTACGTTCACCGTCGAAGACTTTGGTTAAAAATAGGTAGGTAAAAGGTACTTGGATTCTGGTTATAAAGTGGGACATTATTTTTGCTATTTTTAGCAGGCATTCACTAAGAGCCAGTATGGCAATGTAAATCACCCAAACTCAAAGGACCATTGCATTTCACAGGGATTTGCCACCATTCCTTTGTAGGTTGAAAGGAGTGATGAAATAACAGAAACAGCAACAACACCACCACCACCAAACACCAAACAACAATAGCACCACCACCACCACCACCACCAAACACCAAACACCAAACAACAATAGCACCACCACCACCACCACCACCACCACCACCACCACCACCACCACCAAACACCAAACAACACCACCAACAAACACCAAACAACAGCATCAACGACAACACCACCACCAAACACCAAACAACAACAGAACCACCACCACCACCACCACCAACAAACACCAAATAACACCACTAACAAACACCAACAAACACCAAACAACAACAGAACTACCACCACCACCACCACCAAACACAAACATCAAACAACAACAGCAACACCACCACCACCAACAAACACAAACACCAAACAACAGCAGCAAACACCAAACAACAATAACAACAACAACAACAATGACAGAATTCATAGTTTAATCAATAGTTTCTGTACTTTTTCCAAGCAGCTATCATCCACAAGAGAGCTCAAGCTGGGTTTGCCCACGTGGTGAAGACTCCAATGTCTTCCAAGTTCTTCAGGAAGGACCTGTGATTAGAGCCCGTGTCTCTAGAATGGCATTTGCTGCTGTGTGCAGTTGTCCTGAAACAAAAGCCTAGGTGTCCTGTCCCTGCCCACAATAACAAACATGCTGAAGAAGTTTCATTTGCACTTGGCATCGCGAACACTTTTGTGTTTCAAATTAACCAAGTTGAATAATATGAAGTTGCACTGTGTGCAGCATTAAGTGATCCATAGATACGGTGAGGAAAAAGATTAATATTATTTCAAAACCTCGAGATCTTAAAAAGGCTTCTCGGCTTTTATTAGTCTTGAGGAGTATCTCGTATTCTCTTCTGACCTGGATCAAACTACTCTAAGCCATATAGGCAGTGGAATTTCACGTAATGTGTAAATTAGAAGTTTGGGGAAATCAGAAAATTGCTAAGGTCAATGGGGAGCTCACCTGACAGCTGATATCCCATGTATGTGCAAGTAGACCTGCTTTCCAGACCCTCCGTCTCCCTTTTACTTTCTGCCTTTTCCATCGTCCTTAGTGGTCTCAGAGACAGCCATAGACCACTCTGGTTTGCAGAAGTTGTGGGGTCCTTGAGAGGCTGAGTTAGCTGTTCAGGAACCCCAGTCTCCTCGTCAGGGCAGAGAATGAGCTGAGCTGGAAGTCTCTCCAAGAAAGGATTTCTAAAAGGGCAGAGCCGTCTGTTCAAGGAGAAGATAAACAGGAGAGCAGATTTGCTGACCCAGAGAGTGCTGACCCTGCCCAAGATTAGTTTCTGTAAGAATGAAATCTTGACAGCATTATAGCTGTGTTTAGAGCAAGGAAATAAATGTCAAAAGGCCCTTTTGAAGTTGCTGTTCTATTTTTCTAGCTTTGGAATCAAGCACTATTTGAGGGATGCCAGCAATGGTACTGACGTTGAAGCCATGATGAAAACATTTGCCCTGCTTTTGATGAGTAGTGGTGTTTGGTCCTTTTCTCTCAGTGGGACATAGTTGCTAAGGTTGGTTGCTTGGATTCTGAGTGGTCTCTACTCCATCTCCTCTCTGCTCACAGTCCTCTTAGTGGTACTATTTATGTCTTGCTCACATAAATATTTATTATATGTATTTATTATACAATGCCTGTCACTCACACGAGCTCATTTCAGCACGTAGTAGTGATTGAAAATCTATTATTATTATTATTGTTATTATTATTATTATTTGACAATCCTTCTAAAATTAATTATATTTCAATCTATGACTGCTAATGCACATGGTATTTGTCTTTCTTTATGTATTTATTTTTCAACCAAAAGGAAGATTCTTTGTAGGAGTGCCAGGAAACATTTATGACTTTAGCATCTGTAGTCAAAATTTCAGGGTTTAAATCAGGTCTTGTGTATTCTAATTTGGATCTTAAAGCTCATGCTTTGGCAGGCAGGGTATTGTTATCGTTCTCGTGACTAAAGGACAAGACTCTGTTGCTGAAGACACCACATACTTTGGTTGTAGGACACAGAGAAATCACGAGGGAACCGAACTGGCAGCATTCTCTTTGTAAGCTTTTGTGGTGCTCGAAAATGTTATGTAGGATGCTGGAGGACAAAGTCATCATTGGTCTTATCCCATAGTGTATGATACAAAATAATCCTTCCAGGCAAAATGATGTGCTACTGGTACAATAGTGGCATGGATGGTATAGAAGTAACCAGTCACTGATTTCTGCTTGGATTTAGATTCGCTCCACAGGAGAGAATCCATGCTTGACACTGTGAGCCTGGTCAAAAGTCCATGGCTGTAGAGATCCTAGGAGGTAACCTGCTACCTGCTACTGTTATTCTACTAAATGAACATCATGTCAAACTGCCTTCTAAATGTTTATGTTTAAACCTATCTTAGTGTTACTTATCATGAGCAGCAGTCAATGTAGACACTCCAAGTGGTCAAGGGCTGAGGAGAAATTCTGTTCAGTGCTCGTCTCTAAATAGGACACATATCAAACCTACCCTTCTGGACTCCCTCAAGGCCCAGGGAATATTGTATAAGAGGATTGAAAAGAAGGTAAAACTCACTGGATTTGGAGGAATGTTATCAAAAGTTGTTTTCTAGACACGATACAGCTGCTAGACTCAGGAGTTCATGGTAGTTGAGGTTCTCTGTATAAGATCTGCACAAGATCGAGCCAGTTAACATGCTAAAGCAGATGGAGAAAAGGTTTACAGATGCCAGCACTAGCTGAAGAGCTGCAGTCAGTCTGCAACAGACAACAAAAGAGTAACTCTTCCTTCAGTGTTGTAGCTGCAGTGGACAGATTCACACCAATGTGTGTGTAAACAGTACCAATTGGATTTGGTCACCATAAAAAAAGAATAGGACACGAAGGCACGCTAGAGGAGTACTGGAGGAGCCCAGGGAGAGCAGAAAGGGGAGTTTGGGCATATGCGATCATGACACTTTGTGAAGATGTATAGAAAATTTAATGAATAAATATATTCTAATAACACATTTCACATGTGGAATCTTCCATCTTTAATTGGTAATGCCTTGGAGGTGGTAGACACTTTAGTAGGGGAGGCCTAGTTGATGCAGAGTCGTGGGGACCTTGAGAGGTATATTGGAACTCCATATATCTCCTCTCTCTCCTTCCCCTCCCCGCATTTCTCCTTTCTGTGCCACCATGCCACTGATAGCTTTAAAGTTCTTATACTATGTGTGCTTGTGTCCACGTGTGCTCATGTGTTTGTCGAGGTCAGAAGCTGATAATGGCTCTCTTCCTCAGTCAGTAATTCCTGATTCTCCCTCCCCTGCCTCACCTTTTAAGAAAGGATATGTTACTAAAACTGGCTCTTGCCAGGTTCACTGACTGGGCAGTAAGCTCTAGGGATCCACCTGTCCCTGTATCCCTGTTGGAATTAGAGATATGAGCTGCCACACCAGCTTTCTGTGTAGTCTCCATGGCCTTAACCCAGGACCTCATGTCCACTCTGCAAACACTTTCTTGACTCAGCCATCTCTCCAGCTCTAAATAGCTTTAACTAACCATACATTTACCACCACAGCATTCTGTCTTACCCTAGGCCTACCAAATCAGTTGAATCAAACCAGTTGAACGTTAATTGAAACTGTGAGCCAAAACGAATCCTTCATTTTTCGAAGTTGATAATCCCAGGCATTTCTCATAGCAGATAGGTGACTACCTTACTTTACTTACTGTAGGACCTTAGAAAAGGAAGTCCATTCACTCCAAGTCTAACTTTTTCATGCCTAACTAAGGTAGGGATGACAGTATCCCCCTCAGTTGTTTTGAGGTCTTAGGTAATTAGTCATGTGAGGTAGCCATCAAAATGGCTAGTGCATGGGAGATTATCAATAATTTCAGTAGCCTCTGAAGAAGGGGACAGATTTTAGTTTTCATTTTAGTTTACTTTATTTCATTTTCCACAGACACTCTCACAATGCCCTGTATTCATTAGATGCTGTGTTCACACTTGTTTCCTGGAGAGTTTGCTGAGATCGCTCCTTCTGTTTATGCAGAAGAGTGGCTACAATCACAAACCAAAATCATTCTGCACAGGAAAGGTCTGGATTACATACTAGAGAATAAGAGTTGCTGTCACTGTCAGTGTCATTGTCATTGTCACTGAGGAGTCTGAGGAACTCCTCTTCCAGCATCATTTTCCTTTTTCCACACCGAGAACTTTACCTAGAACTCTGGGAGAAGGAGAAACAGAACATGGCATAGCACACTCTGCATCATGAAACTCCAGTTCAGAAGCGACACTGTATGACTTCTGACATTTCGTTTTCCAGTGCAAATCAGATGGTTAGACATGCTTTCAACATGAGTAGATCCCCATCGGGGTTGGTAAGGAGAACTGCACTGTGCCATAGAAGCTGAATGGGACTATATTCCCCCTCCTCTTTAAAAAAATTCCATACTTTGTGGTCAAGAATCTCAGTAGAGAAAGTGAGTCATCCGTTGTAGTAGAAACATTATAAGATGACTATATATACACCAGGATCCCCTAACTGCTCACTTTTGGCTCCAATATGATCATAGTTACTTCCGTAGGCAGGGTACAGAATCAACTTTTTTTAAAATATGTTATAAATATATGTTTTTTGTTTCGTTTTTGGTTTTTTTTTTGTTTTTTGTTTTTGTTTTTGCTTTTGGCAGAAAGAGGATTATTTGCTTGGTCCACAAAATGATTCAGATTAAATATAGTGGCTATCATAGAAAACACTACTGCAGATTATACATTATTCAAAATGGAGGCAGGAAGGATGCCTCCGTTATATGAACAAGTGGAAAAGCAGGGAGTTTCCCTTTTCCGTGCTCCCAGAGCGAATGGGTCTACACAATGTGCCTGCTTCTTATTTCATAATGTTAATGCTGGCGGCAGACACTGTTGTGCACCATGCATGCACTGGGTGCCACTTACGAACGGCCATATTGAATCCGTGCAAGACTGTGAAGTAGGTGGAATTCTTACCAGCATTCTTACCACAAAGCTATGTAGTTATTCACCTCAAAGGTGGCGCCACTAGTATTTAAACCCTGGAAAATCTGGGTGCAAGTCTCCATGCTTAGCTATTTTGCTGTGCTCTTGTGTAAATAGGATGGTATAGTACTTAGCCATATTGTTCCTGCTGGCTGGTTGCTGCTATTAGCAGTACTTCAATTGGCTACCTTCGCCTTTTCTTTCTTCAAGGGAAAGAGCTGTGTTTTCATAACTAACTCTGCAATTTCCAGAATTCCTCTGAAGTGTACATGAGTCAGGCCAGCCTAGTGTCACCTAAGAGGCAGCAGCCCGAAAGAACTGATTACACACGGACCCGCTGTATTCCCTTTTCTGCCATTGATCGCTGACATTGTGTCCTATCCAAAAGGCAACGGGGACTTTACACAGAAAGGATATGAGTGGGCTTATCCCACTGCACTGCTTCTCTGGCTACCCAGGAACACAAAGCTAATTTGTAGGTGACATTATAGTTTCATCTCATGCTTTATATGCAACCTCTATCCATGTTAATGGGGATTTTTGTGTGTGTGCTTACTCTAGGGAAAATTGATTCCAATTATTGAGTATAATTTATTCCAACCCCTTGATGGAATAATTTATACTCTTGAGATACTCTTGAAATGTGTAACCAACAGGGGACTCTATTTATACATAAGTTTTTTTACACATCTTTCAATTAAATAAGAAATCCAAGTGCAAAACCCATCACTCCTGAAAGCTCATGAGTTTGTAACACTCCCGAGAGGTTCTTTGGTCCATAAACCAATGAATGGATTACACTTACAGGGCAAGATTCTTCTCTCAGGTCCCATGTGGAGCTCCTATTGATGTACCGGTGAGGCAGGCACAAGGGATGGGAGGTTCTTTAGGTTGCAAAGACAGAAATGGTCATTTTTTTCATATAATCAATTTTGGAGCTCTAAAATGTTTGCTGAAAAGAACGTGTTTATCAGAGTACAAACTATTACATGTTTAAATACACACTTATTTGGTTATGTGTTCTATGAACAATAGGAATTTTACCAAAAAGTAAATGTGTGTTTAATATTAAAAACACACATTTATGAATATTTACAAACCAAATCACATGAGAAGACCGCTATAGGGTTTGGATTAAGGGTCCTAGCAGTATGTGGTTAGTGGAAGAAAGGGCTGTTAAAAGATTTTTTTACTTTCATGTTTATCCAAAATAAAAAGTTTACTCATGGAAATGCAAAATAGAAATTTATACTAAATATTGTGCTTTCCTTTTTAGTTGAAGTTCAGTATTTATAAAGAATGTCAATGGAAAATGGCATTATTGTAGCTATCAATGTAGGGAATAATGCTTTGAGCTACCTGTTACTGAAGTGGTTTATAAACCAAGTTTTATTGTATTTTGTGTCAGATATTTTTTAGTAGAAAAGAAAACCATCTATTGTAGAGAATTACTATTTTATATAGAGATTTAAGAATTTTGAAGTGTCCTTAACCTCAAAACAGCTATTATGTTTTGTGAGAGAGTTTCCAAATCTAGAAAGCAGTTTTCAAATATCTGAAGCTGAATCTGGATACCAGTTAGCATTTGCTGTTGACCCAAATCTTTCTTTTAAGCCTGAAGGGTCTAACGTGATGAAATATCAACTCCTCACTCACAGTTTGTAAGGCAAAGCCATGGTCCCTGATGCAGCGCTTTGCGAAGATCAATAAGAACATTTATGGCGTTAAAGAATATTTTAAATTTTGTGAAAATCTGTACTTTCCAGCCAATAAATATTTTCAGGGTGCACTTTTGGGGGCTTGAGACTTTTACCTCCCAGATGTGTTTGGTAAACATACATGGTGCTTGGTTTTTATATGAATGGGGGTATTAAATGTATTAGTAATGGGCACTCTCTGCATTGTACAACAATTTGAACAACTTGTCCCCTGAATAGAGATTAATAAAGAATACAGAGATGATCCTTTAGCCTTTCCCCAGTCACTGCCTGAAGACAGCAGGAACTGCATGGTTGCTAATAGATACATTCAAACAATGTGTTTAGATAGCTCTCTTTCTCTGGCTGACTTTGTCTTTCCTGAACCAGGCCTTGTTCTTACAAGTCTCTCAGTGAATTCTCATCATCATCTGTTATTTTTAATGTAAAATATTTTGCTAAAGGTATTTTAAAGTGGAGTACAATCTACAGAGAGGGAGTGCCAAGTCAACAGCCCTGGGCAGCCTTGGACACACCCCAATCTATGGTAAGGAGACAGAAGGTTCTGGAATGTCTCGTGTCCTCAGCCCACTCTGCTGATTTATATCTGGAGAATCCTGGTGGGTTTAGGTGGAAAGTTCATCTGACGGCGCCGTGTCCAAAGCAATGAATCCAGGTGCCCAGCAGCCACTGGCTACTCGGATTCTCTTTTCCAAACACATTTGGTTTCTTTCTCTCAGTACAACCAAGACAGTCTCTCATGAAGCGATAGAGAAATGATGCCTGAGAGAGCCAGAGGTCCTCACCTGCTCAGGCACTGCTCTTGGGCAGGGGCTGATACTATTTCATGTTGAGTTTGCTGGCCACAAGCTTTAGGAGCAGGGAAAACGATGTAAGTTCTCCGAAGTTCGCTCTGCTCACCTGTAAAATGGGAGTAACCGTAGTGTTCATCCCCGAAAGGTGGGGGTGAATTCTATAACAGCACTAAGCACTGTGCCTGCCCATAGCACACAATAAATAATAACGAAAATATCATTTTAAATTATTATTATCATTAATCTGAAGTTATTGGGAGGAGGAAGTAAATGATGGGCAAATACTTCTGAAGAGGTCTTAGATCTAGATCAGCATTCACATGAAAATGCTGATTTCATTTTATTTTGCATGATTGTGCAACATCTAGTTAGTAACAGGCTCTGTTTTTAACCACTTTATAGCTAATAATCTGTGTGTCTCCTCAGAAGATTAAAAAGGAGTTGCCCTTATTTAGGATAAGTTAAAGAGGCAAAAGAGAGACTGAGGTTGGCGTGTAAAGCCACAAACCTGGGAGACATAGGAATTTGGCTTGACCGACTGCATGCCCCCCCAACACCCCCACCCTGGATTCCCAGTGTGGCACTGGTATGCTTACTTGTGGGCACATGACATTCCCAAACAAGAAGAACTTAGCTTTAAAAGTCAGCGTCGAAATAGAACCTTAATTACATAAATATCTTTGAAGCATTCATGTAAACAGTCTACTGTTTCAAAAGAAAAATAACACAGTTGAAAAATCATGCCTACTGAGACAGTATAAAAGAAATCATTAGAAGAAGGAGATCAGGGGTCCTATATACATAAATACAGAATATATCCCGTGTATAAATATTTACAATGTTTTTCTACTTTCTTGGCTTTAGTCTTGTATATATGTATGGATATTTGTAACATCACACACAAACGTAGGAGTATTTAACATCTGGCTAAATTAGCTTGAGACTATGCTTTGCGTTTTGCTGTTTTCAAAGCCTTTCCCTTTGTATCGTTCCATATGTAGACAGCGTGACCTCCATAAAGCTAAGATACGGATAGGTGTTATGAATATCGAGGATGTGTATCATTGTCAAGCCTCCTTATATTTAATTATGTTATTCCTATTAAATGTTGCAGGTGATTGTCTGGGCATAAAATAGGTGATGGAGAATGACAACATTTATATTAATGAAAGAATGCAGCTATAAACTTATTCATATTTTTGGAGTTCTCAGTATGTCATTCTCGGAATAGAGAACTTTCCCTGACACAAATTAGCAGTCTGTTACTGCAAGGCCAGGTAGAAGTAGTTTGGTTCGAAAACTTAAATCTTTAGCATTGAATTAAATGACTCAAACATTTTTCTCAGTAAACATAGCTAGCACTATATGCTTGGGCATCTACCTGGTCGTCGTGCAAGTGGAAGCCCCCTTCCTCATTCGCTTGCTGCTGATAATGAGCAACCGGAGTCTCTGGATAGGACCTCAACTTTGTGACATGATTCGATAGCTGTTTACAGATGCCAAGGGTTAGTTTGTGAGAAACAGAGAAAAAAGAAATACCAGTGTCTGTGAAATGAAAGGAGATAGCAAGCGCCGCTCACATGCCGCGGTGTTTATCATCGTGGACTTTTCATTCTTCCTTCAGAGCGAATGAATCATTTTAAATAGAAGCAAACTGATCCTCCTATTAGCAAGTCTAAATCAGTAAAGCAACATCTATTTTCAGAATCTTTGTAGCTATAATGGGACCGTTACAGTGTGGAACACTTAGCCCTGTCCCAAAATGACAGTATTCTGTTACAAATAGACGGTGAAGGCCTTGGTGCCAGTGTCTCTATTGTGGAACCTTTGGTTGGGAGAGCTGACAGCTGGGCGAAGCTCTGTGTTTTGAAGGTTATGATCACAGCAGTTTCATAAGTACTTCATTTCAGTTCTCTTCTGGAGGCAGGAGGGACAGGTGCCGCAGTGGGTCCGATTTCACTGTGCTTAGTTTCTTATCTGACCTGGTAGTCAATCAAGGGCGTGAGAGAAGGGACTGAAGGCAAGATGGATGAGTGGGAGAGGAGAAGTTTGGGAACAAGAAGCTGCAGGGGAGGGTACCTATGTCTGTGAGGGACAGTGCATGTGTGCCTCTCTCTCTGTCTCTCTGTCTTTGTCTCTGTCTCTCTGTCTCTCAGTTTCTGTCTCTCTGTCTCTGTTTCTCTGTCTGTCTCTGTCTGTCTCTGTCTGTCTCTGTCTGTCTCTGTCTGACTCTGTCTCTGTCTCTGTCTCTCTCTCTGTCTCTCTGTCTCTGTCTCTCTCTCTCTCCCCCCCTCTCTCTCTACATCTCTGTCTCTGTTGGTCTCGGTATTGCTAAGACTGACTTTTCTCATCCAGAACCTGGAAACCCCGCCTGCCATTCTGCACTGCTGTGTGTACGCATGCTGCCCTGTGCAAAATGGATTTCCTAGTGTTAACCAGCATGTTCTTTTTTCCAAAGGGTCTTCTGTAGGATTTCATTTGCAGAGCACAGAGGGCAATATCTAGGGTAATTCCAGGGCTTAGTGGCAGTGATCTTTTGTCAACTCTCCTTGTGAGAGAAATTAAACTTGGTATGAGAACTCACAATCGCAGAGAGTGCAGTGCCATCCCTGGCCAATGGGTAGGAAATCCTAAACCCGGCAAGTATTTATGAGAGGGGGGAAAAATGAGATGCCATAATATGGCAAGAATATATTCATTAAATCTTTCAATTTCTCAGAAACAGAATTCCCACTTCAGTAAAAGGCTTTGAGCAGATTTATCAAGTCAGATATTCTTACTTTTATGAGATTTGACTCCCTATGCTAAAACGAGATATATTTAAAAGCAGGACAGCCTCACAAAAGGAAGAACGCTTCTAAAAAAGATGGAGTTAATAACATACTCACCACTGTGCCTTAGATGAAATATCAGATAAGGTCCAAGAGACACAATGAAAACATCTGAATGCACACACAGACATCAAAATAAATCATGCTCTAAAAGCACAGGGAGAGGTTCTGAGTTATTGCCTTCTTAAACAGTAGTCAGGGCAGTTTTATAACCTCTTATAATTGCCCGCAGTTCCATTTTATTTCGATATAATCAAACAAGAACAGCTTGCATTTAAGGTATTTGCTTGAATATAGCTTTCACAATTGCAGCATGCCTATAGGCTGGACTGTTTCCCACAGATGTCCTTGCTGTATGCTGGGAAGTGAGCACATAGGACTACACCCAGCACTACAGCCTTGATTGGTTCTTGATCTTTGAGAATAGCATAGGTGTAGTAAGATAGGTGTAATTCTAGTCATGGTACAAAGTCGAAATAATTGTATGTGCTGTTCGGTTTAGAATTTCTTAACTCCATTTTTTTTTCTCAGATCAGAGCAAGGTTTAATAAGGACAATGTTTCCAACAACTGGGAAACTAAACTTCTCTTAGATTTTCTTAGAATCGAGCCAAGATTTGGACGTTGTCCACTATGGGAAGTAGACAAGAGCTGCTTTCAGTGCCAATGTGTTTCATTGTTGACCTTTACAATAAATGCATGGCCTAAACGCAGGCTTGAGTTTCAGGTTGTAACTGTGTGACAGTTGTAACTGGTACTCATGCCGAGAGGCCCTGTGTTCTTGTGCATGTCTTTGGGGGAAATAAGAGTGGTTGTTATGGTGAGAGGAGGAAGATAAACCTGTGGTTTTCATTTAGCTCCAGATCCATGATTGAGACTTTAACAGGCCAAATTCGGTATTGATTCTAAATTCTGCAGCTCACAACATCCTAGTAAAGTCTGATGGTTAGGACTACGATAGCATATTCATAAAAATGTACCCTGGATGAAAATGCTTCTAACTCTTATAATGTATGTAATATTTAAAAGCACCAAAACCACCTCTTAATTTAGGTAGTTTTTATTTGGCCTCTTCTTTTCAGTTTTGACAAAAGAGAAATTACCTCTAAGAGTAAGAACATAGAGACAGGATATTCACAGCTGGAGTATACCAAACTGGACCCACATGCGGGGACTTTAGTATAAATGGATGCGTATATGGAGGGTACGAAAAAAGAACAGAACAAATGGTGTTAAAAAGGATTTAGAAAAGTTATTGCTTCCTTATACAACCTATTTTATTGATTAGCTATGGTTATTATAATTAGTGTGTGTGTGTGTGTGTGTGTGTGTGTGAGTGTGAGTATCTGTTTGCATGTGGAAGACGGGGCATGTTTCAGAGCTGGAGTCTCTTTTTCCTCCTTGTAGGGGCAGGACTCCTGATTTTCGTAGGCTGAGTGCTTAGGCTAGACTAGCTGTTTTCACTTTTCACTCATTATGGGAGCGCTGCGATTTTTTTTTTTTTTTGGTTCTTTTTTTCGGAGCTGGGGACCGAACCCAGGGCCTTGCACTTCCTAGGTAAGCGCTCTACCACTGAGCTAAATCCCCAGCCGAGCGCTGCGATTTCGATGAATGCCACCTCACCCAGAGTTTTACATAGGTTCTAGGGATCATACTAAGGTCATTAGAACTCTGTGGCCAGCACTTCCGCCCACTGATAGATCATGCTCATCGCTCATGCTCATCGCTCGTTTCTAAGCTCTAACCTCTCGGAGAACAACCACCAGTGTTTTCTTGGAAGTGAGCCTTCAGTTTTGTGATCCACTGTGGATGTGGCCAAGGATGTATTGCTCTCACCTTTATACCCAGTCAACTTGAGGAGCAGCCAATGCACAGGCAGGATCTAAAGAGACCTCATGAGGGCGAGAGCCTTGTGATGTCAAGAGGAAGCTTGTTTTCCTAGCTGAGTACACGTGGCCAGGTATGGCCATTTTCCCTGCCCGTCAATGTTCATTCTTGCACTAATGGTATTGGTAGTTGTTTATATCCTTTAGCATAAAAGCTTCTCCTTTTGCACAGTGCAGGGTCAAGCTTACCACGCCGCCGATTTTATGGTTCCTGTTTATTTTCTCTTCTTGTGCCAGGCCTACCTTTACCACCTGTGTGACCTTAGATAAATTAGTATCTGTGTGCCTCCGCTTCCTATGTGTAAAATAGGCACGATGCTAATATTTGCACAATAGAGCTTTTATGAGGATCGAATTAGAATCATTTACTATGTCGTGTGTAGCAAGTACTCAAAAAACGTCTCTTGTATGTAGGAGAATCAATGTCTTCAACGTTGACTAGTGCAATCCCTGCTACCAAACAGGTATTATTTCACATATTTCAACGACACTAAGATTCTGTGGGACATAGCAACCATTACTGAAGCCTTTTTATGTAGCTGAGGAAACTGCTTTTTAGCTGACAGGCTAAGTCCCTTCCTGTGTGGCCAAACATGACATCTTTCTTCTGTCTAGGTCTCCTGAGTGTTGGGACAGCAAGGTAACATTTGTCTCTGTTTCAAGGTGCTATGAATTCTGTGTCACAAAATCGTGAAAGGTTATCTAATGTTCTTCTAGCAAAGGCGTGCATGGTTTGGGCTGAGTAAAGGCCATTTTTATTGTTATACTTCATGGAGATGATTTTTTTTCTTTACCTCAGCACACCCCACTAGTTATCCCTACAAAACTGAAGTGAGGCAGAACGAGCTGTATCTTTGCAGGCAATGTTCCAAAAAGGAAGGAGGAAGGAGGAAGTCACTGGTTCACCCAGAGCCCTTTGTGACTTTCTGGCTGGCTGTCCCTGCCTCCTGTCTTCACTCTGCCCAGATGGGTACCTAGTCACATCATGTGGCCTACAATTATAATTGGTCAGCATATACATTAAGCTCTCCTAAAAGCTCCTTTTTTTCCTTCAAGAACCCATGTAGTTTCCCCTGAAAGATTACCCAATAATCTTTACCCAGAAATCTTGTAGAGTCTGGGCTTGGCTGATTACATGCCACAGTTCTTGTTTATTTATGTTTTGTTTTGCTTTTAGATCAAAGGCACATTTGTCCAGGCATTATGGTCCTATCCTTCCTCTGTAGACAAGCTGTACCAAGTTAGATTGGAGACCGGTATATGCTGAATCCCTTCAAGTGCCAGGGACCAGTATGTGTACTTGGGATCTACTTTGGAGTTGAAACATCATGGACCCTGTAAATAGCCTCTTAGAGGTTGGAGGCATCTGTGGCAGGTTTCCAGGCTTAACAGTCCCAGTGTTCTCTGCTTATTATAGGGGCTCTGCTTCTGGGCAAACTACTTACACGTGATAGCCATTTCCATGAGTTGATGGGTTTCTTAAGGTCAAAACCTGGGTAATTTACATGTGGGTTTTTTTTTGTTTTTTTTTTTTGTTTTTTGTTTTTTGTTTTTTGCAAAAAGACTATGTTCCAAGATGCCACAGTCAGGAGAGTTGGGAACCTGCCAGTGTGTGGACATAATGCCATAAAGACTCCTGTCCTCCCACTCTGCTGATACAGAAGGCTTTGCCTTTCTATTCAGGAGAATGAGGAGCAGTGGCAAAGGTGAGCCAACTTTGGGGCACAACATAAGTGTCCCATAGAGGGGAGGGAGGCAGCCAGTAGACTGGGCATTTTGTGGTTAGCAGGGTAACCATGCGTTCTAGATATATCTAAGAGTTCATGTTGGCAATGCTGCCAGCACCGTGTGGTCCACTTGAACCCTGCCCTGCCGTATCCCAGTCCTGGACCAAGGCAACCAGCACTTGCTAACCCCATCACTTGAGGGACTGGCCTAGCTGACAAGTGCTGGCTCCTTCCTTGGGGACTGCATCTAGCTGGTAAAGAGGTAGCAACTTAGACCACTATAAACACAGTGCCAGAGATGCTGCCCCCCATACCCCATCCCAGACTTCCGTTTAATCCTGATTTTGTTTACTCATCTTACTTTTGGTTAATAATTTTGTTTTTGTTTTTATTTGTTTCTCTCTCTCTCTCTCTCTCTCTCTCTCTCTCTCTCTCTCTCTGTGTGTGTGTGTGTGTGTGTGTTATTCACGTTGTCTTACCTGTTTGTATGTTTAGAGATGCTCTGTATCCCCAGGCTTGCTTAGAATTGTCATTGTTTTGCTTCCATCTCTTGAGCAGTGGGACTAGAGACATTTGTCACCAGGCCCAGATGTTCTTCCTAGCTTTAAAAAATCGACAGCTGAATTAGATTCGGTTTCCTTTATTTCCTTCTTCGTCTTATCAACCTCCTGGAGTTTCATACACATATTTAATGTATTGATACAACACTGCCTGCAACTCTTCCTGGAGCAGCCCTCAGTCCCTTCCCAACCTCATCATCCCCTGTTTCCCCTCCTTTCTTCTAGAAGCCATTGGATCTATCGACGCTCTTTCTTTATGTAGGTAATACTTCACCCACTTATATCCCTTTCTGATTTGTAGACGCTGGACCCTTTAAAATGTTGAGCTCACTGCTCTTGGCTTGGTGCTTCGCAGAGCTTTGTCCTTGGATCAGAATCATCCTCATTACTTGGGAAGCCTTAGAAGACAAAGTCTAGACAAGCCTAAGACGGGCTGATTCAGAAACTGTGAGTAGAGTCCAGCAAGATAGGTGTTGACAAGCAGTTGGGAGATTCTGACACAAGCTAGCCAGTCTATCATCATGGTGTATCCTCAGAGACCACGGAACTTTTGTCGTCTTCAAAACCTAAAACGTACTGGCACCTTTGAACAAACAATTGAGTGAGTTAATCACTGCATATTGGAATTATCTGGGCACATTTGGGTTTATCCTTTTCCCTTTTCTTGCTTCTAACCCAGTTGCAACTCAAATTCTTGTATGGAATATCTCAGTAAGAAGAATACAGGGAATCCAACAAGGAGTTGATGTTAGTGAGTGTGTATCCTTGTTGAATTTGCCAGCATCCTTCTCCTCCTGCCTTCTGCGAGTTTCTCTTATTTAGTGCACCATGATCCTGATGATCCTGGTTAACACTGTTTCAGAAGGAAGCCATAAGCCTTTATCTCGTTCTTCAAAAGGTGTTTCATTTCACTGCTCACTTGCAGTGTTCACAGCAACAACCTCACTTCTTTGTAGTGCTTGAGGTTCTCCAAGAGACCAGAATCAACAGCACACACACACACACACACACACACACACCTGAAATGAGTGAGAACTGATGTGCAAGTTGAATACAGTATGAATGGATGCACTCTCTCAGGAAGAGTGGAGCTGAGCTGAGCACACTGGGTAGTTTCCTCCTCTTCTAAATGCTTGTCCAGGCTCACAGCCTATTGGATGGTGATGCTCCCATCCAGGGTGGGTGTTTTCTCTTAGTGACTATGCCACAAGACTGTTGTCCTAGCAAAGGCCCCCACAGACACATCTAGGAGCAGGCTGTATTCATCTCTTGGTGTTACTCAACTCAATCAAGAATAACCATGACATTGGCTTTCATTGGCTTACCCATAGAGCATCACGTTTCCTTTTGAATACTCCTCAATACCTAAGTGCTTATGCAATCGATCATATCCCATATCTCTGTGTTAAAAGGTCTTTCCACATTTAGACATATATTCATAACATGGATTGAATACATGCTAGCTAATCTATATTTTCCAGGAGCAGCATTTTCTTGGATGGACACCAAGGTCATGACAAACATTTATGAGGTGGAAAGGAAGTTCATAGCATGGGGCCTTGGGTCTGACTCTTCTGATTGTTACTATTGTCTGCACTGATGTCTTCATCTGTAATATGGGGACCCTTAGAGCACATAGTGACTTCATCGTGGTGTCATAAGGATCAAATAATTTGTCACGTATACTATGCTTTGAAGACTACTTAGAAAGACTTACCTATTTTTCTCTTAGACCACATAAATATCAGTTTATGAGTCTCCACAAACATTACCTACCCAAAAGGATTCATGTTGGCCAGGAATTACGTGCCATTGGATTTCTGCTAATACCATATTTAATTCAGTGTCACCTGCAATTAGTTGTTTTGAATTTAGTATTATTCATGATGCCAGGCCTTAAAATAGAATGCGAGACCCACAGGGCAACACATTATGCAGAGTAGCTCATCAAATAGAATAAACATGTGTTGAAAGGAAAGAGGACAAATGACTGACATAATAATATTTATAAAACACAGACTTTTACTATCATCTATGTAGTTTCCCCAAATGGCTTTTTATTCTGATGCAAGGCTGCGTTGCATAGCAGGGGAACAATTGACCTGTGTTGACAGCACTTGTGAATCGTAATAATTACTTGTGTTGAAAGGTCTCAAAGTCTAACTTGTAGCTCACAAAGGAACCTTAAACACCAAGGCAATGTGTTAATGGTCACAGGAGGTAAATCTAAAGGACATATTGACAGTTAAAGCGATGACCTGAGGTGACATACTATTAGCCAGCTAAATATTGTAATTGGTTTCAGTTCTTGGTGTTTACTGCCCTGTGGCAGAAATCAGAGTGATCACATAATGTGCATGTACGTTACTGTTTTCCATATGGTTCCTATACTGATCAGTATTAAATCACTTTGTCAAACATTGAAGTAGCCACGTTGGAGTCCGTTCTGTACCATTGCAATTCACAAGGACTATTTCATTTCTCTCTCATATCGTTAATTCCAAATGCTTGCCATTCTTAATTCCTTGTATTTTCCTTTGAGCAGGGGGTGAGTATCTCCTCTAGTCCCTAGGTTTGCACTTTGGCAGAAGACACTCACGCCACACCTAGGCTCTTCAGAAATGGGTAAGTCCTACAGCCTCTCTAAGACTCCTTTAATAAAGGGATTTTAAGACATTATGTTTATCTTTATAGTGCCCTCCCAAACTATTTGAGGTTGGTATTTTATAATCTTTGCTTTGAAAATAAGTAAAGGAAAATAAGGCATTTCCTTAAATTAGCTAAGAGTCATGATTTTTCAGAAAAAAAAATGAGTGTCCTTGCATAACAAGCTAGTGACATTCTTCTTCCAAAGAGTTCCAGTCGCCAACCACCATTCTCCCCTTTCCATCAACTGTCCCGTCTTGCCTTGCAATCTCTGTTTCTGTGACCCCACATATCTCTAGTTTGCTGTGAAGACCCATGTGTTAGCATTTGCAGTGATTTAGGAAGGTGCTTCACAGAGCTAAAGGCTGTACCAGGTTAGTTACATAGCAACACATTTTTTTTCTGTCTACTTTTTCATTAGCTGGTTATGGTAATGGTCAGAACAAATGTTCAGATGTACAGCGGGCTGTGGAATGTGTTCCCATCTTCTCTTTTAAAAAACTCATTTCTCTTTCTATCTTTCATTCTCCCAGTCTCTCCTTCAGACTGAGG
The DNA here is from genome assembly GCF_021556685.1 of Rattus norvegicus. Classification (NCBI taxonomy): domain Eukaryota; kingdom Metazoa; phylum Chordata; class Mammalia; order Rodentia; family Muridae; genus Rattus; species Rattus norvegicus. The sequence goes on along the minus strand of NC_141535.1, from coordinate 219,671,245 downwards.
CTTGCTGTCTACCTTTGGCGGTAAGGTCTGTGTGCCGTGCTTCAATTATGTGTTTCCCTCAGGTTGGAGGATAGAAGTGTTAGAAGTTTTGGTTAACAATGCCAAGCAAACAGAGCTTCCAGGGACTAAGCCACTACCTAAAGACTATACATGGACTGACCCTGGACTCTGACCTCATAGGTAGCAATGAATATCCTAGTAAGAGCACCAGTGGAAGGGGAAGCCCTGGGTCCTGCCAAGACTGAACCCCCAGTGAACGTGATTGTTGTGGGGAGGGTGGTAATGGGGGAAGGATGGGGAGGGGAAGCCCATATAGAAGGGGAAGAGGAGGGGTAAGAGGGATGTTGACCCGGAAACCAGGAAGGGGAATAACAATCGAAATGTAAATAAGAAATACTCAAGTTAATAAAGATAAAAAAATAGCTCTAAAAAAAAAAGAAGTTTTGGTAGATAGACAGTCAACCCCAATGTTGTGATGCAAACTGAAAAAAAGAAATTTATTCTCTTGGCTTATGGGCATATAATACATATATGTACACAACACACACACACACACACACACACACACACACACACACACACACATAAAATGTGTGGGATGAGTAGTACAGGCTAGGGGCTATGAGACAAAAACCATGCATTTTACCAGATGGAGAGAGAGACTAGAGTTTAGTATTATGTAATATTAAACACCCTGCTTATGTGCTTAATGTCAAGTTGTGGATGTAGTAATCTGAAAGGGAAAGTGGTACACGCACCCTTTAAAATTTCATACCAATAATGAGGAAAGGTTCCTGAAATCTAATCTGTAAAATGTACTGAGGCCCCAGCAGCAGGTCACAAGCTGAGGGGCAACGGCCTCTCCTGCGGTTGTATTTTTATATCACCCAGAATACTTGTGAGAACCAATTAGTGTCCACAAGTCGCCATGCTGCTGTTAAGTGACGCTGGCACAGGAGTCGGCTAATCCTCTGGCAGCTTGTGTGAAGTGCTTAGGAAGCTGGTGTGTCCTTACTCCAACCTTATGCCACTTGAGCCAGCTCTGGCCATGGCCATTGGCCCTTTATTGTGCACTGGTGAATTTTTGAGGTACAACAAATGGTGGAGATTGCCCAGACGAGGTGATGCTTATGGGTCCTTCCAAGCTCAATTTTTTTGAGCTTCAAAAATACTGTCTTTGGCCTTAATGACCTGGCGAAGGGGAATATTCTAGACATGGAGTTCTCAAGTGCATCAGAAATATGGACAAGGACTAGCACCATGATTATGAAGAAAAGATTCTAAAGTAAGACTTTACTGAGTAAGTTAGCAAGGCAAAGTTGTTAGATTGAAGCTTGGTTCTTCAGTTTGTTATCTGCGTGGCTTCAACATTTACGGAATTTCTCCCTACTTTAGCTTTTTTTTTTCCCCTGGAGCTGAGGACTGAACCCAGAGCCTTGTGCTTGCTAGGCAAGCACTCTACCACTGAGCTAAATCCCCAACCCCCTACTTTAGCTTTCTTATCTATAAAATACACATGACAAATGGACTTGTCTTGGGACTAGTGAAGGTAATTCAGATCACGTACATAAATAGCCCACTGCTTCTGTGAAGGTGGCCAGTTAGATTTCAAAGCCAACAGATAAGGAAACAAAACACATCTAAATCTCATTTTTAAAAATTAAAAATGTGATATTGATTAGTCATTAATAATCAGACTAGTAGAATTTGGGTATATCATTAGCATTTCCCAAGAATACAGATTTTTTTATTCAATTTAGAAAAGAAATTAAAAAATAAGTTCAAAACTTGGGTCAGCAAGGTAATTAATTCAGTGGCTACAGTCACTGACTGACTGATAGATAGTTCAAGCCTGACCACTCAAGGACAAGCCCCAGAACTTGCATAAATGTAGAAGAGAATCTATTCCACAAAGTTGTCTTGAGACCTTCACATATATATGTTCCCCAACACATTACACCCACTCACACTAATATAAATAAGTAAAAAAAAATAACCTCAAAAGATTGAAAAAATTCACAAAGGCTGGCGTTAAAACCCCAGTTAGCAGTCTATTTGGTGATTGTTCTAGATAGGGAACACAGTGGACACTCCTTCCCCTATTTTTCTGTTACTCATATGTCATGGTTACCATCCCAAGGGTGCCCAGAAACACCAGATTGTTGCCATATGGCCTTCGTTTGTAAGAATGTAGGGACATATAACATGGTAAATGTGATCTGGCCATCCCCACATGCCACATCTTTAAGAGAGTATGAGTATCGATGGCGGGGATATACCAATGGGAAGAAGCATGGCTATATCAGGGCAGTGCCACACTGGTGCGGCAGGACACCATCAGTCAGGGCTGAGTTTCAGATTCAATTTTCTCAGTGATCTGCTGTGTGAGCTTGACCTTTTCTATCTCACTTTACTCCTCTGTGAAATGGGTATGAAGGAGGTAGTGAATCATAAGCACTTTCCTCAGCGCCTGATTCAGAGTTAAGCTCTTAAACCACCTAGTAAATGTTCCCCCTGCTCTAGAAATGTCTGAGTTCTTTTACTGGCTAAGGCATCCATGGAACTTCACCCCTAAATGAGGGAAGGGACACATGGAGATGACGATCTGGAAAAATGAGACGTTCTGAGAGCATCTGAGATATAGCTATGGAGGTGAAACTGTCCTTGGCCCCTAGAAACCCTTTGATGAATGCATGAGGTAGATGTCCATGGTATCTGCATATTCCCTCTTGTAGGCTTGTCAGGTAAATACAGGATACCAGTGCATTATAAATGGAAGGTTTGCTCCAAGTAGATTCCAGATGTTGCATGGGGTCTCTGTGTGCTAAAATGTACTGATTTTAATATAGAATTAAAATGTAATCGAGCACCCTGCACTTTTATTTGTGAAATATGTAAATCTTAGCACTGTTTTCTAATCTAAATTTCAGTTCTGTTTTCTTTGACATAGATATATTTTCTTCACAATCAGTAATTGATCAGTTTTCTTAGAACAGTAAGGTTATACTCTGTGTGTGTATACAAACACACCCACACCCACATATATGCATACGATGAGTGTATACGTAATTATGTATAAAAATATAAGGCTAAAATAAATCATGAAATAAAAGCATTGTGGGATACAAGCTAAAGGAACATTAAACAGGCCCATGTCTAAAATATATAAATAGTATGATTTTTAACCTATCATGGTACCAGGAGCCAACAATGAACAGAATGAGAAAAAAGTCAATTAAAATCCAGGCAGCCCTATCACCCTGTACAAAGCTTAAGTCCAAGTGGATCAAGGACCTCTACATCAAACCAGACACACTCAAACTAATAGAAGAAAAACTAGGGAAGCATCTGGAACACAGGGGCACTGGAAAAAATTTCCTAAACAAAACACCAATGGCTTATGCTCTAAGATCAAGAATCGACAAATGGGATCTCATAAAACTGCAAAGCTTCTGTAAGGCAAAGGACACTGTGGTTAGGACAAAACGGCAACCAACAGATTGGGAAAAGATCTTTACCAATCCTACAACAGATAGAGGCCTTATATCCAAAATATACAAAGAACTCAAGAAGTTAGACCGCAGGGAGACAAATAACCCTATTAAAAAATGGGGTTCAGAGCTAAACAAAGAATTCACAGCTGAGGAATGCCGAATGGCTGAGAAACACCTAAAGAAATGTTCAACATCTTTAGTCATAAGGGAAATGCAAATCAAAACAACCCTGAGATTTCACCTCACACCAGTGAGAATGGCTAAGATCAAAAACTCAGGGGACAACACATGCTGGCGAGGATGTGGAGGAAGAGGAACACTCCTCCATTGTTGGTGGGATTGCAGACTGGTACAACCATTCTGGAAATCAGTCTGGAGGATCCTCAGAAAATTGGACATTGAACTGCCTGAGGATCCAGCTATACCTCTCTTGGGCATATACCCAAAAGATGCCCCAACATATAAAAAAGACACGTGCTCCACTATGTTCATTGCAGCCTTATTTATAGTAGCCAGAAGCTGGAAAGAACCCAGATGCCCTTCAACAGAGGAATGGATACAGAAAATGTGGTACATCTACACAATGGAATATTACTCAGCTATCAAAAACAATGACTTTATGAAATTCGTAGGCAAATGGTTGGAACTGGAAAACATCATCCTGAGTGAGCTAACCCAATCACAGAAAGACATACATGGTATGCACTCATTGATAAGTGGCTATTAGCCCAAATACTTGAATTACCCTAGATGCCTAGAACAAATGAAACTCAAGACGGATGATCAAAATGTGAATGCTTCACTCCTTCTTTAAAAGGAGAACAAGAATACCCTCGGCAGGGAAGAGAGAGGCAAAGATTAAAACAGAGACTGAAGGAACACCCATTCAGAGCCTGCCCCACAGGTGGCCCATACATATACAGCCACCCAATTAGACAAGATGGATGAAGCAAAGAAGTGCAGACCGACAGGAGCCGGATGTAGATCGCTCCTGAGAGACACAGCCAGAATACAGCAAATACAGAGGCGAATGCCAGCAGCAAACCACTGAACTGAGAATAGGACCCCCGTTGAAGGAATCAGAGAAAGAACTGGAAGAGCTTGAAGGGGCTCGAGACCCCATATGTACAACAATGCCAAGCAACTAGAGCTTCCAGGGACTAAGCCACTACCTAAAGACTATACATGGACTGACCCTGGACTCTGACCTCATAGGTAGCAATGAATATCCTAGTAAGAGCACCAGTGGAAGGGGAAGCCCTGGGTCCTGCTAAGACTGAACCCCCAGTGAACTAGACTGGTGGGGGGAGGGTGGCAATGGGGGGAGGGTTGGGAGGGGAACACCCATAAGGAAGGGGAGGAGGGAGGGGGATGTTTGCCCGGAAACCGGAAAAGGGAATAACACTCGAAATGTATATAAGAAATACTCAAGTTAATAAAAAAAAAAAAAAAAGAAAAAAAATCCAGGCAGCCCATGCATTGTTGACTACATGATAGTTCTCACAGATTGTCAGAACAACAACAATAACAGCAACAACAACAGCACAAAAAACCTGTAAGTTTTTCTAGATTCCACACTTGGATTATTTTTCTATTGGTATGCTATGCTTATATCTTGAGATGAATTCATAATATACTTATTAAAGTTCCTGTACTGAATAGTTACTACTGAGATGGAATATGAAACAGTCTATATACAAGTACATTTCTAGGAGAAAAACGTAAAGTCATGGAATTGTTATCGTCAAGCAATGTTATTTACTAATGTACAAGCACATAACATCCAAGCACACTGCTATCAATGCAAGTGTCTTCATATCTGTTTGTAAGATAAATCTTCCTTAGACCTCTCAGCTCTACAAACAGAATCACAGATTCTGTGGTTCTTATTCCGTGAGAGCACAGATGACACCAAGAACTACAGGCAACCAAGGAATGCTGGGAGAGGGTAAAACGGTCTTCCTTAGGGAAGGACAGGTTATCCAATACCTAGTAATCAACTCTGAAGACATACACAGGCAAGAAAAATGGTATAGACTGAGGAGGTTGTATTTATGTATTCACGGATATATTTGTATATACATAAATGTATGTGACAACTAATGAAGACAGAAGCCATGAATTTGAAAGAGAGCAGGGTGGAGGGGTATATGGGAGGGTTTAGATAGAGAAACAGGAAGGGGAAAATGATAAAAATTGAGTATCAAAAAGTAAAAGAAATAATAAAAATTGGGTAAATTAGAAGAAGTTCAGTTTTATATGGTTTAAGTTTAAGCTTATCTGAAACAAAATTATGGGTCCTCAGAAACTTATTGAAAATAGATGGCCAATTAAATACTCAATGAATTGTGATGAGAAATGCATTTGTGTGCCATAATTATTTAAGTGCATGTAGGTAGAGTACATGAATGCAAGAAATTCCGTGCAGCAGAGGGAAATAGATTATGTGATAGTATTTCTTGACTTTATTGATGTTGGGACTCTAAAATAACATTAGAAGAATTTTGTTTTTAAACTTTTACCAGCTTCAATAATCTTTGCCGCTTGAATTTTTGCTCCGTTATAATTTAGAACTCTCAGCAGATCTTCCACAACATCTCAGTGGGTTTTTCCCCCCTTTGGAAAAAAATGAAAGCACTCTTGATGACCATGCTGCCCGCCTGCCCTGTGCCCTTTTAATTTCCGTTCACTTTCTAGAACCGTCTCTCCCGCCCTCAGGTAACATAGTAATTAAATTAGGACAGAACCAAATATCTCTGATATTCGGACAAACGTAAACACTTCTTTCACATGCCTGATAAATTACCCTCTTGGTTTTCCTGAATGTGTAGAATTATCTAAGCTAAGCTGCTTCCACTCCTGTATTACTGTTTAGGGGTTGTGGCTACTCTACATCAAACTATGATGGGAACATGGCCACCATTATGCATTTCTGGATTAAATTGTATAGGAAAAGATAATAGGTCTAATTAGAAATGAAATTTAGACCTGTGTTTTATATACCAATAATATTGTGGACTTCATTTTTATAATCCGAACAAGATGCATGTTTTTATGATTTCACACAATCCCAGTTCGATTCCCTGTCAATTCACCCTTAACCTCCAAAGTCAAGGGCTCTATGAAGTTTATGCTGTCACTATCTAGGTGAATATATTTTTAATGACAAACTAAAGAAAATGCAAAGGTTCAAATTTAACTGGATCTTAAGAAGCTTCTACACTACAGTAGCATTGAAATATCAGAAAATTTAAAGCAACTATAAGGAAAAAGACAAATATAATCTTAAACTCTTACTTAAGGCCCATGCTTCATTAAGAATAGAAAACATTTACAGACAAAGGAAATTAATAGGAACAATTATAGTGATTTTTTTTTATTAACTTGAGTATTTCTTATATACATTTCGAGTGTTATTCCCTTTCCCGGTTTCCGGGCAAACATCCCCCTCCCCCATCCCCTTCCTTATGGGTGTTCCCCTCCCAACCCTCCCCCCATTGCCGCCCTCCCCCCATAGACTAGTTCACTGGGGGTTCAGTCTTAGCAGGACCCAGGGCTTCCCCTTCCACTGGTGCTCTTACTAGGATATTCATTGCTACCTATGGGGTCAGAGTCCAGGGTCAGTCCATGTATAGTCTTTAGGTAGTGGCTTAGTCCCTGGAAGCTCTGGTTGCTTGGCATTGTTGTACATATGGGGTCTCGAGCCCCTTCAAGCTCTTCCAGTTCTTTCTCTGATTCCTTCAATAGGGGACCTATTCTCAGTTCAGTGGTTTGCTGCTGGCATTCGCCTCTATATTTGCTGTATTCTGGCTGTGTCTCTCAGGAGCGATCTACATCCGGCTCCTGTCGGTCTGCACTTCTTTGCTTCATCCATCTTGTCTAATTGGGTGGCTGTATATGTATGGGCCACATGTGGGGCAGGCTCTGAATGGGTGTTCCTTCAGTCTCTGTTTTAATCTTTGCCTCTCCCTTCCCTGCCAAGGGTATTCTTTTTCCTCATTTAAAGAAGGAGTGAAGCATTCACATTTTGATCATCCGTCTTGAGTTTCGTTTGTTCTAGGGATCTAGGGTAATTCAAGCATTTGGGCTAATAGCCACTTATCAATGAGTGCATACCATGTATGTCTTTCTGTGATTGGGTTAGCTCACTCAGGATGATATTCTCCAGTTCCAACCATTTGCCTATGAATTTCATAAACTCGTTGTTTTTGATAGCTGAGTAATATTCCATTGTGTAGATGTACCACATTTTCTGTATCCATTCCTCTGTTGAAGGGCATCTGGGTTCTTTCCATTTTCTGGCTATTATAAATAAGGCTGCGATGAACATAGTGGAGCACGTGTCTCTTTTATATGTTGAGGCATCTTTTGGGTATATGCCCAAGAGAGGTATAGCTGGATCCTCAGGCAGTTCAATGTCCAATTTTCTGAGGAACCTCCAGACTGATTTCCAGAATGGTTTTACCAGTCTGCAATCCCACCAACAATGGAGGAGTGTTCCTCTTTCTCCACATCCTCGCCAGCATCTGCTGTCACCTGAGTTTTTGATCTTAGCCATTCTCACTGGTGTGAGGTGAAATCTCAGGGTTGTTTTGATTTGCATTTCCCTTATGACTAAAGATGTTGAACATTTCTTTAGGTGTTTCTCAGCCATTCGGCATTCCTCAGCTGTGAATTCTTTGTTTAGCTCTGAACCCCATTTTTTAATAGGGTTATTTGTCTCCCTGCGGTCTAACTTCTTGAGTTCTTTGTATATTTTGGATATAAGGCCTCTATCTGTTGTAGGATTGGTAAAGATCTTTTCCCAATCTGTTGGTTGCCGTTTTGTCCTAACCACAGTGTCCTTTGCCTTACAGAAGCTTTGCAGTTTTATGAGATCCCATTTGTCGATTCTTGATCTTAGAGCATAAGCCATTGGTGTTTTGTTCGGGAAATTTTTTCCAGTGCCCATGTGTTCCAGATGCTTCCCTAGTTTTTCTTCTATTAGTTTGAGTGTGTCTGGTTTGATGTGGAGATCCTTGATCCACTTGGACTTAAGCTTTGTACAGGGTGATAAGCATGGATCGATCTGCATTCTTCTACATGTTGCCCTCCAGTTGAACCAGCACCATTTGCTGAAAATGCTATCTTTTTTCCATTGGATGGTTTTGGCTCCTTTGTCAAAAATCAAGTGACCATAGGTGTGTGGGTTCATTTCTGGGTCTTCAATTTTATTCCATTGGTCTATCTGTCTGTCTCTGTACCAATACCATGCAGTTTTTATCACTATTGCTCTGTAATACTGCTTGAGATCAGGGATAGTGATTCCCCCTGAAGTCCTTTTATTGTTGAGGATAGCTTTAGCTATCCTGGGTTTTTTGTTATTCCAGATGAATTTGCAAATTGTTCTGTCTAACTCTTTGAAGAATTGGATTGGTATTTTGATGGGGATTGCATTGAATCTGTAGATTGCTTTTGGTAAAATGGCCATTTTTACTATATTAATCCTGCCAATCCATGAGCATGGGAGATCTTTCCATCTTTTGAGGTCTTCTTCAATTTCTTTCCTCAGTGTCTTGAAGTTCTTATTGTACAGATCTTTTACTTGCTTGGTTAAAGTCACACCGAGGTACTTTATATTATTTGGGTCTATTATGAAGGGTGTCGTTTCCCTAATTTCTTTCTCGGCTTGTTTCTCTTTTGTATAGAGGAAGGCAACTGATTTATTTGAGTTAATTTTATACCCAGCCACTTTGCTGAAGTTGTTTATCAGCTTTAGTAGTTCTCTGGTGGAACTTTTGGGATCACTTAAATATACTATCATGTCATCTGCAAATAGTGATATTTTGACCTCTTCTTTTCCGATCTGTATCCCTTTGATCTCCTTTTGTTGTCTGATTGCTCTGGCTAGAACTTCAAGAACTATATTGAATAAGTAGGGAGAGAGTGGGCAGCCTTGTCTAGTCCCTGATTTTAGTGGGATTGCTTCAAGTTTCTCTCCATTTAGTTTAATGTTAGCAATTATAGTGATTTTGACTGCTACTTAAAAACTTAATTCTTCAGGATAACTACTTTCTTTGACATAAATAAAAGAGTAGCATTGCGGGTGATGATGATGATATACAGGTTAACTTTATGTCAACTTGACCCAAGCTAGAGTCATCACAGAGGAGAGATCCTCAACTGGAAAATGCTTCAATAAGATCCAGCTATAAGGATTAATTAGTGATTGATGTGGGAGGCCCAGCCCATTGTGGGTAGGGCTTCTCCTAGGCTGGTGTGGTCCTCAGTTCTATAAGAAAGCAGGCTGCCTCCAAGTTTGTGCCCTGTTTGAGTTCCTGCCTGGACTTCCTTCAGTGATGGATGATGATGTGGAAGAACGAGCCAAATAAACCCTTTCCACTCCAGCTTGTTTTTGGTTATCATGTTTTCTTGCAGCAAGAGAAGCAAACCATAAGAAATAATATTTTTTTTTTGTTCTTTTTTTCGGAGCTGGGGAAGAAATAATATTTTTAAGAAGCTAAAACGGTTTATTGTAGCTTACAAGCTTAGCGTTCTAGAGTAATAGAGACTATTTCGTGGGGAAGACATGAAGGCAGGGAAGACATCGTACCAGAGACAGGAAGGAACAGGGAAGTGGTCACATTGTCATGTACTCCCAGGAACGGAAGAACAGGTTATAAACTCTCAAAGCCTGTCCTGAGTGATGCAATTCTTTTGACAGGCTCTACTTTCTGAAAGCTCAACAACCTCAAACAGAATCAGTAACTGGGGACCAAGTATTCAAATAGTGAGACAGGCTCATGATCACCTCACAATGTGAAATGCATTTAGTCTACTCAGATGTCTCCAGACACTGTTCAAAATTCAAAGCCAAAGGGCTCTTCGGAGACTCAAAGCAATCACTCAACCCACTGTAAAACTAAACCAAATCAAAAGAAAAGCCAATTACATACATTTAAATACCCAGAATATACATTCCCATTTCCAAAGAAAAAAATCGGGCCAAAGAAAGATTGAAAGTCACCAGCGCAAACACCAAATGCTGCAGCTCCGTGTTTGCCATCTGGTGTTTAGTTTCAAAGCACGGAGACTGGTCTGCCCCTATAGCTTTGCCGCCTGCAACACACACCACTCTCTCGCCTTCCCGTGAGCGTCTCTACTCGGAGAATGTGTCATAATTCTGGCACCTCCAACATCTTAGGGTCTCTACTCCATGATGGGTCTCACTTTACAGTTTAATGCAGAGGGTCCTAATGGTTCGCTTTCATGGATTCTGACCCTGCCTGGCCTCAGAGGCTCTCAGGAAAGGAAGACGACTCCACCCACCATCCCACCAATCTTTCCTGCATCCTGACCCTTGAATCTGATGTTACAGGGGGTTATGAGCGTCATGGCGTGAACCAAACTGCTCTTCTGGAAGAGCAGTACTCTTTCTTCCCTACTGATCCATCTCTCCAGCCCCTTGGGTTAAATCCCTTGCTCCAGATTGTGTATCCATAAATCATTTGGAGAATGAGGAAGAAGATGGAACGGTATAATTAATACACAGAAGAGTATGGCGATCCGGAGGCGGGATTTCCTTCGGCCCTTTGGCACACTTTTATTTTCCATTGTATTACTTTGGCAGCTTCTTAACGTCTGGCACTTTACGATCTGATTACATTGAAACTGAGTGTTGGTAAAGATAAGAAGGGTCATACAGTGGCTTGTTTTTCTCTGTGGGTAGAGAAATTGCCTTACAGGCAAACTATGTCCAAATCTCAATGCTGCCCCCTCATAAAAAAAAATGACTACAGTGTCAGCTTTCGTACTTTGTCAGTTTACTGACCCATCTATAGTGCTTACAAACTGGGGCCGGCACACAGGTAGTACCCAAGAAATACTTGCAGACAGAAGAAATGGAGCCCTGATTGCATCCAACTGGGTGAGGGGAGCAGTTCTCTTCTGTTAGGAACACATAGGACCCGGTGTGAAGAGAGCCCGAGTCTGTCTTTGGCTTTCGGGCCTTACTGACTTGTTTCTCTCTATTCCCTGGTGATAGTCCTTTCCCCGTTGGAGAGTTTCATCTGCTTCTGTGAGCAGGGGAGAGAGAAACAACATCCGCTAGCGTTACTCTTTTCAGCTAGAAGGCAAAAGCGCTGCCTTCATCCAAAGATCTCTCTTTTCCTTTCCTGCTCTCCCTTTCTGCTTTGTCACCACCTTCGAGTGAGGAAGCAGTCCTCCCTAAGTGAAAAGAAGGCACTTTTGTGAATTCAGAACTAGTCACAAGATGTTTTCATTGTGTTGAATGTAGCTGTGGCTGTAGGTCTCGCGTGGCAACTTTGAATGAAATGGCCTCCCAAGAGCACAGCCAATGTCTTGAAACATTTACTTCAGAACATACACATTGAACACTAATGCTAGAATCTCAGTGTAGTAAGGTGGCAGACATATGTCGAAAAAAGACCAACACATGGAAGAAGTAGGTGCTAAAAGGTACAAAATATCAAAGAAGGATTAATTATGCTTAGCAGAGTCAGAGGTAGCCACACAGGTGTCCTGCCTGAGCAAACAACTGAGGGGAAGCACAGGTCTGGTGAATTGGGCTAACTACAGCATCTGGAAAACAGACCAAAACAGGTCCTTGTTTGCAGGAGCAAGGACACATTCCAAGCACAGAAGCCTCAGATTAAAACTGGGGACTGCAAATTTGCTAGAACATATATTGGTTTTGGAATATAGATATGGCTAGACCATGGATTCCAAACCGGAATAAGCAAGACAGTTGAAACTGGCATTTAAGAGACCTTTCATGCAAGGGAAGAGATGGGAAATTCTGATGAGTTTTGAGCAGGAAAGGTGACCTCACAATTTATTCAATTTAGAAAAGAATTTTGTGCTTTTTTTGTCAAAAGTAATAAGGCTGGCATAAAACACCTCATTCTCTTCTCTTCCCTATCTTTATTCCTCCCTCCTGTTTTCTTTCTAAAAAAAAAAAAACCCACCCCATTAAAACCAGACAAAACTGCTAATAAGAAACAATTTAGCGACTGGAGAGAGAGCTCAGTGGGCAAATGCGTGCTGTGCTGTGTAAGAACTAGGACCCTGTTTGGTTCTCACATACATACATGAAAGCCTGCCATGGGAGTGTATTCCCGTGATCCCTCTGCTAGGAGATGGAGGTAGAGGGCCCCTGGGGCTTAGTGCCTACCTAATCTAACCAATCAGTGAACTCTGGGTTCAGCGAGAGACTGTTGTGGAATAAGGTGGAGACACTGATATTGACTTCTGGCTTTCAAAGCCATATGCATGGGAGAACGTGCATGCGTGCATGCATGCACGCTCACATTCAGGGACACATACACACACTACACTACAACACACATGTGGACACATGCACACACACAAAGAAAACTAACAACAACAACAACAACAATAATAATAAAACAAAATGCCAGCACTTTATATATTAAAGTACATTTTCTCTCTAGTCTCTGAACAATGACGAGTCATTATTATATTAATAATTATTATAATTATTCACAGAGAAAACTTAGGTTTGAGGAAGTTAATGAACTTGACTTAGGTCCCAAGAGTATTAAGGGGATGGATGTAAGCAATGTGATGGCAGAGTGTGACCTCCTGTTAGGTAGTCATGGGCCCATTGATGCCCACGTTCTCAAAGTTGCTGTGACCATTCTTACTTGCTGCAGAAGGCTGTTAAGCACCTTCCTTAAGTCTTCCTTGTTTATTTCTGGTCATTTCCAGTTCAAGTGTAAAACCCAGAACAGTCTTCTCATGTTTTTCTCCTGGGGTCACAGATAAGCCCAGACTTGTCTGTGTCCCAGCTTAGACTTTGGCTGGTGTAATCATTGTGTTACTTCATACTGACTCCTGTGGAATGTGCCAGTGTCTGAATGGCCATTCTGACCTATCTGCTAAAACCAACATGTTTTATCTGTTTAACTAGATTCAGATATAGCTATTAGTTCATAGACTTCAAAACAGGGAATTGAAATAACTTTCTGTCTTCTTTTGTTTTTCTGTCTTCCCATCATTATGAGAAAAAAAGAGAGGAATTTCAAGTTAGGGTATCAGATGAAGGTATTGAGAAGAATCTGAGAGGGGCTGGCCAGATAGCTCAGCAGTTAAGAGCACTGGCTGCTCTTCCAGAGGACCCGAGTTCAATTCCTAGCACCTACATGGCAGCTCACGACTCTTTGTAACGTTGGTTCCATGGGGTCTGACACCCTCATACAGACATACAGGCAGGCAGAATACTAATAAAATACATACAATAAAAATAAGTCAATTACTTAAAAAGAATCTGAGATCATTTTTAGCTATCTTAGAAAAAGAAAATAATTTTAAAATGTTACTGTGTGTGTGTACATGCGGGATATTTGTTTTGTTTTGAGTGAGGGCACACGTATTATAAAAGATGCATGAAAGTTGAAGGACAACTTGTGGGGTTCATTCTTTTTTTCTCTGTTGGTCCTGAGACCAAATTCAGATCATCAAGCTTGCCTGTCAGGCAGTTTTCTTTGCCAAGCCATCTCGTTGGCTCAGAAATTAAAGACTCTAGTAAGAATAAGTTGTTCTTCATTGTATTTTGCACCAAGAGCTGCAACAAATTCCAGACTCCGACCACAGATTTCAGATAAACTGTTATCTGAGCAGAAAACCTTTCCAAATGATGTTGGTCATTGAGTTTGGGGCTCTTATTTTTACAAATACAAAGCATTCTTGTGTGAAGTTAAATAATTAGTCAAGTCATTTATGGTTCAATGTTTATCTCTTTTGATAAAATGATACTTCTTAAGGAAAACTAATTTTTTTTAATTTTAGACATTTATTTTCATTTCTCCCTCCCTCTCCTGCTCTCCCCCACCTCTTTTGCATGTGGGCCCTCATGCATGTGTGTGCATGTGGGGGTCCAAAGGAGTGTTAGGTCTTCTGATGCTAGAGTTACTGTCTCATATGAATATTGAACTAATGTCTTCTGGAAGAGCAGCAAGGACTCTTAATCACCGAGCTGATCCATCTTCCCAATTCTAAGAAACGTTTTAAAATCTTAGTTACAATTGTAGCATTAGCCTTGAGAATAAGGCATTAATGCCTGCACAATCACAGGGCATGCTTATCGCACACACAGAAATACGACCGATCAATTGACAAACGGAGAGGGACAGCATTCGACTCTTGTGGCCAGAGGAATGACCAGGGTTAATGGTACTCTTTGGAATCCCATCTCAGAAGTGGGTCTGTTCTGAGGAACACGGGTCCATTATATAGTGTGGTTGAATATCTCCTGACTGCTAGGTGTTTCCTGCTGTACTATCTTAACTGACATGAGGCTTCACCCAGTGTTTCTCTGCTTTTAGCTTTGTTGGCAGCAACAGCAGCAGTGAGGATGTTTTTAGTGGGAAGTGGATGCCTGTGCTTTTGCTTAATTGTTTCTAAGGGACAATGTGAGCAGCTTCTGCACTGATTGCTTGATTTGCAGAGCGAAAGCTCATGCCTTCTCGGTAGTCAAACTCCAAATAGGTTTTTAATACCGAGACACTCTTCTGAAGGAGCACAGTTCAGACTTTTGAGTGGTAGTTCGAAGATCCCATTAATCACTGTGTACAGTATGAATATGAGTTCTGGCATGTTCATCCATTCTCATCTCTGCCTGGAGTCACACATGGCCTCTGGACAGAACTGTACACTTTTAGCCCATAGATTCAGGGATCCTTAGGAATTATGATTTCCACATTAATGGGTTTTAAATTATTCCTTTCTGTGGTGAAGATGAGATCTTTGAAAACTGAAGAAACACACACTTTGGAACACATGCAGACAACTCTGGATTATTTAAGTGCACGTACTCGAATGTTCTCTGGTAGCTCTGTGTTGTCCTGCTGCAACTTAAGAAGACGTAGAACACCTAGCACAGTCGGCAGAAGACCTGGAGTCATGCTAAGGGCACTTAGGCTAGAAACCCGAGGACTAAGCTGTCTGAGGTTAGAAAGTCAGAGGGACCTCTAGGAGATCAAAAACGGTATTTTTCATCGAGTGTCATCATGGCCATTACTATGCAGACGTGCTTTCGTTTCACGTGCTTCAATTAGGTAGACACACAGTACCAGTGTGACACCCACACAAGGCATGTTTGTCCTACAGAGAGTAGATGGCGTCTAAAAGAAGGTGACTACACAATCACTTCCTGTGACTTATTGACTTCTAGTCTAATGAGTGGGTCCATCTCTAGTCTAATTCTCCCATCGTTCTTTTCTGCCCGAGCAAATAAATGAGCCACGGGGATTACTATTTAACTGTGATCCCGGCTGAAACACAACTCTGTTTTCTTTCCTGCCTCCCATCTCCTCTGGCAGACATGGCAGAAAACAAGGTTTGCTGTGTAGAGAACGACCCATCGTCCTAAGAAGATGGCAGAACAGCTTGGCCCTTTCAGAGGAACTAGAAAGGAAATGTCCTTGACAAACACAGACATATTGGAAACAGTAGCTCTGGAGTCTGAGCTACCTCCTGTTTTGTTCTGCTGGATCAAGAGAGGGCATGATGTTGACTCTGTTTGTAAAAGGAGTCGCCTGTGCCACCACTGGGACTGCTCCCAGAGCAGAGATAGAATGAAAGGACTGACAGGAAGTGGCAGTGGTGCCCACAGTCCCGGCTGGCGTAACTTCAGAACATTGTGGAGGATAGTGTTCCAAAGAGATATTGCAGTGCGCCTCTGGTAAGTGCTGTACAAATAGACTTAGGGCTGCTCAATGGGAGGTAAAATCAGACCCAGGAATAGAAAATGAACAGAAACAGCAATACCAACAACAAAAACCTCTTGCCAATAAACTATTGCTTGACACAACCAAACTGCATGGTTGTAAGCCACTCAAATCCTCTGGATATGAGACACTGTCTCTGGGAGACCTCAGAGAGGCTGTCAGATGATTCTCCAGCTACTCTGGACATAGGTCTAATGAGCGAGTGCTCCTTTCAGTGTGAGGCGGCCAGGTTGACTCTCGATTGTAATTGGTGGACAGGTTTTATTTTTATTCAAGAACATTTCCCTTTCTGTATCTTACCCACGTTAATTCATCGGCAGGACCCTCCATGGACTAACTCTTCACATCTGTGTTGGTTTAGGTAAGAATGGCCCCCGTAGAATCATGTACTTGAAACCTTGGTTTCCAGTTCATGGGCTGTTGGGAAGGATCAGGAGGTATGGCCTTAGTTGGAAGAGGTATATTACAAAGGGGTGTGCTTTGGGGTTTCAAAAGTACACCCCCGTGCCTAGGGTCTCTCTCTCTGCCTGCTGCTTGCAGATCAGGATGTGGCTCTGAGTACTTCTCCAGCTCCATACCTGCCTGTCTGACACCATGCTTCCCACCGTGATGATGGTGGACTAACCTTCTGAAACTGTAAGCAAGGCCCCAATTAAATGCTTTCCTTTATAAGAGTTGCTTTGGTCATGGTGCCCCTTTACATCAATAGAATAGATAATGTCTGAAAGCCTGTCATCCCTAGTCTTCCTTGACGTAGTAGCAAGCTAAGCATTGCTGTACAGCTCACATTCTGTCCTTTATTGCATGGTTTCTAGACCCTTGGCTTTCTGAATAAAGTGAATAAATGTGATTTTATAATATGTATAAACTTCTCTGAGATATAACGTGTATATGCGTGTGACATAATGTTTCTTACCATGAATGCTAAATTATTACTTAAAAATATCTTTGTCCTCAGGTGACAGCAAATGCTGGCGAGGATGCGGAGAAAGAGGAACACTCCTCCATTGTTGGTGGGATTGCAGACTGGTACAACCATTCTGGAAATCAGTCTGGAGGTTCCTCAGAAAATTGGACATTGAACTGCCTGAGGATCCAGCTATACCTCTCTTGGGCATATACCCAAAAGATGCCCCAACATATAAAAAAGACACGTGCTCCACTATGTTCATCACAGCCTTATTTATAATAGCCAGAAGCTGGAAAGAACCCAGATGCCCTTCAACAGAGGAATGTGGTACAATACAGAAAATGTGGTACATCTACACAATGGAATATTACTCAGCTATCAAAAACAATGACTTTATGAAATTTGTAGGCAAATGGTTGGAACTGGAAAATATCATCCTGAGTGAGCTAACCCAATCACAGAAAGACATACATGGTATGCACTCATTGATAAGTGGCTATTAGCCCAAATGCTTAAATTACCCTAGACGCCTAGAACAAATGAAACTCAAGACGGATGATCAAAATGTGAATGCTTCACTCCTTCTTTAAAAGGGGAACAAGAATACCCTTGGCAGGGAAGAGAGAGGCAAAGATTAAAACAGAGACTGAAGGAACACCCATTCAGAGCCTGCCCCACATGTGGCCCATACATATACAGCCATCCAATTAGACAAGATGGATGAAGCAAAGAAGTGCAGACCGACAGGAGCCGGATGTAGATCGCTCCTGAGAGACACAGCCAGAATACAGCAAATACATAGGCGAATGCCAGCAGCAAACCACTGAACTGAGAACAGGACCCCCGTTGAAGGAATCAGAGAAAGAACTGGAAGAGCTTGAAGGGGCTCGAGACCCCATATGTACAACAATGCCAAGCAACCAGAGCTTCCAGGGACTAAGCCACTACCTAAGGACTATACATGGACTGACCCTGGACTCTGACCTCATAGGTAGCAATGAATATCCTAGTAAGAGCACCAGTGGAAGGGGAAGCCCTGGGTCCTGCTAAGACTGAACCCCCAGTGAACGTGATTGTTGGGGAGGAGGGCGGCAATGGGGGGAGGGTTGGGAGGGGAACACCCATAAGGAAGGGGAGGGGGGAGGGGGATATTTGCCCGGAAACCGGGAAAGGGAATAACACTCGAAATGTATATAAGAAATACTCAAGTTAATAATAAAAAAAAAAAGAAAAAAAAAAACAAGAAAAAAATATCTTTGTCACATTTCACATGAAACTGAGTTGAAGGCCAAACTACCTTTCAAACATAGCAGTATGTTCTTGCAAGCTGATACTTCTGAACTCTATTGAATTCTTTGTAGAGTATTAGTGTACTATTAACAGTGGCAGGGTAGGGGCTGGAGAGATGGTTCAGTGGTTAAAAACACTGGCTTCTCTTCCAGAGGAACTGGGCTTGATTTCCAGTACCCACAAGGTGGCTCACAAACTTCCCAAGGATCCAGTGTTCTCTTCAGACCTCCATGGGCACTGCATGCATGTGTTTCCCAGACTTGCAAGCAGGCAAAACACCCATATACATAACATAAAATATTTGAAAGAGAAAAATTACCTTGGGCAATGCATATATACATATCTTGGGCTATGCATATGAAGTATTTGCACAGCCAGATTTTCTCTAGGTTTTTGCTTGTCTGTTTTGTTTTGCTTTGTTTTTGCTTTCTCAGCCAGTTGCTTGAGACATGCTTGCTCAAGTAAATTGATGTTCCTACTTTCAGTGGCTTCTGCTTGGAGAACAACAAGAAATCTATGTCCAATGGAGATTGACCTTTATACTTTTTCAGTAGAATGGTACTCAGCAATCACACCTTCTGTGCCAAGGAGCACCCAGAACTGGAAGCTACTCTTTTCTTGTTTTTCACAGCGACACCCACTGATCCACTCCTGGCACCGTGTCTCTGCATGTGTTGTGGATTGGACCTGATGAAAGGTTCTGTGCTGTCAGCCCAGCCTGTGCTTTGCTATGTCAACCTGTTGGCATCGTAAGCTGTTACATCTGCCAGATGACTCAACCCAGATGGGAACACCCAGAGGAGAAGACATACTTTGTGTTGCAAGAAGATATTGGGTGACGTGGTTGTCACAGGTGTATGATTATGTCTTTCTTAAAGTCTGGAGAGAGTGACAAGGGAGGCTTTTTTCTTCTTCTACTCTGGTTTAAAATACAGGAATTGCTTCCCAGCTTAAAGCAGAAACAGTCTGAAGAAATGCTAGGATCCTCAAGGAGGGAGCCACCCCTTCTCTGAGTTATAGAGAGCAATTTCCTTCCCCAGTCAGACAGTGGTAGGTCATATGTATTGCAAAATGTGTCCATTTTAATAGCAATTTAATTCAGTCAAATGTGAGAGTACCTACTTCTTGGTCGTAACTGTAGACAAAAAGAACAGCGGAGCTTAGAAAATAAGGTGCTGCCTGCAAATCCAAAAATCGTACACTAGGGTCAGAAAAACCCAAGTTGTACTTTGCTTTTCATTTTCAAAACTGCGTCTGGTGTTTTGTTAAGTGTTTGACTCTTTTTCTATATCTCTCTATGCGTGCTTATTTGAGTCCAATCTGAATATGCCCTTTTAATTTAAAAGACTCCTTTGCTTAGGCAGCTCCATGGAAAAGCTAACAAGCTTGTATCTCAGCAGGCAGCCACAAAATCTTCATTTTGAAGAGAGTGGAACTGTCTGGGGAGGAGGTTTACCTTTAAATTTGCACACTTGTACAGATCCACAATGATACAGGTCAAAGGTGAGAGACACAGAACTCTGGTCTAAATCCCTGCCAGAGGCTAATGTTCTGATAATTTGAATGATTTTGGGCCCACCCCTGGTGGAGCCACTCGCTGGCCATATGGGTGATGAATATGGGGGTACCACAATCTGGGGTGCTTGGAAACTTGACTAAGGTGGCAAGGACATGGACAAAGGACAGACTGACAAACACAAGTACAGAAAAGCTGGGGTCAGGTAGGCTATGTGTACTCTGATTAGTGACCCCCAACGCTGCAGCAACCTAGAACCCCAGTGTGTTTATTATGTACAGCACTCGGGGATGGGTTAACTAACCTTGACTGGAGGTGTCTACAGGAGAGCAGTATTAGGCTGTAAACGGCCTAATGGGAGAGGAAGCTGCAGTTGCTAATTTTTGCACACACTGGTCAATTGCTGGTAATCACTGGTTCTTGAACCTGAGGGATGGTTTGCCAACTTCTCATGGGTCCCTTGCCATGGCCCAGCAAAATTCATTCATTCAGGTTTTACTCCCTTCTTACCCCCCACCCCAAGGTTGTGGCCATGTTGGTGCTAGTAAAGATACGAGATGCCTGCCCTACTGCTCTGGAGCCTTACTACAAGTCTCTGGGTCTCCCAGCAACATCATACCCCAGACTTTACAGCACCACTGGCTGGCATTAGTTTGTGCACCTCAAATCTTCCTTTCTGTGCTTCCCATTGCATCTTTTCTCATGCCTGATGGCATGACAGGAAAGAGTAGTCTCAGACAGGGCTCCATGCAGATGCTCTGGGTTTCAAATGTGTCAACCCACCAAGGGCTAACATCTTCTGGCATTTCATGCTGACCCTGCCTGACAGCTCCAGGTTAACTTTGCTCCCTACTTTTCTATTACTATGCTTTATTTACTGCTTAATTATGGCCTAACCCCTCTCCATGCCCCCTTTTGTTCATTTACTATGGGCAATTTTACCTTCGTGGCATAGAAATAATTACCCAGGTAGAAAGACATTCATTATGAGCATTAGATAAAACAACAACTACAACAACAAAAACAACAACAGCACTCGACCCATTTATATTTTTATCCTAGAGAGTGATTTAAGTCAACACCGAAAAAGCAAAGACATACATTCATATAAGCAAACATTTTTTTTCTGTACCTAATAACTTAAGAGCTCCTGATTTTATTTTATTTCATTTATTTTTTTTCCTTTGTAAGATGAGTTCTTTGAGAATATTGCACAGTGCCTTTTGGTCACACTCACCGACTTCCTGCAGTTCTACACAGACCAATTGCCCTTGTCCTCCCACCCAACACCCCCCTTTCTCTTAAAGGCCAATGAGTCCAACTTATGCTGCAAACCAACCTTTGAATCTATGGCCTCCCACTAGAGTGTGACCTACCAGGGGCCTCACTTCTTAGAGAAGAGTTACTTTCCCTTTCCCAGTGGGTATCCATTGTCTACAGCTCCCCATGTAGGCATGCGCCTTTGTGCTTACCTCCTCTTCCATGATATTTCATATGGCCTGAGCAGATCGTGCACATGCTATCACATCTGCTGTGAATACATGTGTGCAGCTTCCCTGTTGTGGAAATCACTGTTTACCTGCACTCATCCCCTTTCTCTGGCTTTTACACTCTTTACCTTTTCCTGCCATGATTTCTGAGCCTTGGGAGGAGATGGTGTGGCATAAATGTCCCACTTAGTTCTGTTCCTTCCAAAGTCTCTCATTCTCTGGACCTTGTCCAGTTACAGGTCTTTGTGTTGATTGCTATATATCGTATATAGAAGCTTCTTTGATGAGGAGTGAAAGATTCAAAAACTCTGTGTAATGACGTGTCATTTGAACTCATTTGATTCCTATGTGCACTAGGAAGTAAAATAGGTTTTTCCCTGGGGGATCTGCCTAGCTACATGTTCTTGACCCAATATCAGTGCCAGGTACAGCTTTCGTCATGCACAGTAGGCCTTAAATATAGTCAGAAAGTGGTTGTTTACTCACATGATACTCATGCCACTACTGCAAAACCAGCAGGTATGTCTTGCGGAGTGAGTAATTAGTGTTACTCATGATGTTCATGACTGAGATTGACGACTACCTTTCACCTACAGGGGTAGCGCCCCATCTTTTAGTATGTGGGAACTCAGCCTGTAGAGATGAAGTTTCCATGTGAGTATCAGCTAAATTATTCCACGTTCTATGACTCAAGTTTGTAGTACCTTCAACAACAGGGTCTTACTGTAAAGTTCTGATGGGGAGCCAAGAGCATTGGTAATAGCTTGGAATTTTGGGAATCACTGGGCAACTACAGGAAAAGGAGATTAAAGAAACCACTGTAGAGTTTCTCATAGCAGGGACTAACCTCCCATGACTGGAGGATTTGACCTTGGAACGGATAACTGGGCACAACTTTGAAGCCTCATAAGAGAAAGTAAGTGTAGAAGAGTTGGGCATTCAAAGCAGTGCCTTTGATTCTCCTGGGGCTTTGCTCAGATGCAGATGTGCCCAAGGACGTGTGGGTTACACTGGCGAGGATGCATGCTGTAACCCATCGCAGATCCTTGAGAACTTGGAGTGGACAAGAAGAGAGTGGCCTCTGTCCACTTCAGGTACTTATCCCTTCACAGAGGGTTGTCGTTTTGGATTCCATGCTATGATGTAGCTTGAAGAATTAGAATAAGGCTGATTCTGATAAAATGAAGAAAAAGTGACTAATATTTTTCTATGTCTGAATCAAAAACAAGCTGTACAATGAGCTGAATGATTTTCATTTCTATTTTTTATTTTTGGCATGGCTGTAATATCTGTATGTAAGCGAGTATTTTGATGCTATACTAAGAGGTTCAATAGGGGCATACTTCTTATAAACGGTAATATTCTTAATTTCTTAGGACCTATGAAATGGTATTTTTGGTCTATTAAATGTTTATAAAAATTAAAAAGCTTCTTTTTTACATAAGACACCATTCATAAGTTATAATATAAAAATGTCATTTATCTGTGAAGTTTAACGTTCTATATATTTACATTTTGATAATGATTTTCTCCCAAAACAACTTCTAAAATTAAACTAAAAATTTATTTCATTTTTAAAAACATTCATGAATAGAAATAACAAAAAACCCAGGATAGTGAAAACTATTCTCAACAATAAAAGGATTTCTGGGGGACTTACAATCCCTGACCTCAAGCTGTATTACAGAGAAATAGTGAACAAAACTACATGGTATTGGTAAAGAGACAGGCAGGTAGATCAATGGAATAGAATTGAAGGCCCAGAAACGAACCCACTCACCTATGATCACTTGATCTTTGACAAAGGAGCTAAAACCATCCAATGGAAAAAAGACAGCATTTTTCAACAAATGGTGGTGGTTCCACTGGCAGTCAGCATGTAGAAGAGTGCAAATCGATGCATTCTTATCTCCTTGTACAAAGCTCAAGTCCAAGTGGATCAAGGACCTCTACATAAAATCAGACATTCAAACTAATTGAAGAGCAAGTGGGGAAGAGCCTTGAACACATAAGGCACAGGGGAAAAGTTCCTGAATAGAACACCCATGGCTTATGCTCGAAGATCAACAATTGACAAATGGGATCTCATAAAATTACAAAGCTTCTGTAAGGCAAAGGACACTGTCAATAGGACAAAACGGCAACCAACAGATTGGGAAAAGATCTTTACCAATTCTACATCTGATAGAGGGATAATATCCAAAATATACAAAGAACTCAAGAACTTAGATTCCAGAGAGCCAAATAACCCTATTAAAAAGTGGGGCACAGAACTAAACAAAACATTATCAGCAGAGGATTATCAAATGGCCAAAAAGCACCTAAAGAAATGTTCAACATCCTTAGTCATCAAGGAAATGCAAAGCAAAACAACCCTAAGATTCCACCTCACACCAGTCAGAATGGCTAAGATCAAAAACTCAGGTGACAGCAGATGCTGGCGAGGATGTGGAGAAAGAGGAATACTCCTCCATTGTTGCAAGAAGTACAACCACTCTGGAAATCAGTCTGGTGGTTCCTCAGGAAATTGGACATTGCACTACCTGAGGATCCTGGGCATATACCCAAACAATGCTCCAACAACATACAACAAAGACACATGCTCCACTATGTTCGTAACAGCCTTAGTTATAATAGCCAGAAGCTGGAAAGAACCCAGATGTCCTTCAACAGAGGAATGGATACAGAAAATGTGGTACATCTGCACAATGGAATACTACTCAGCTATTAAAAACAGTGACTTCTTGAAATGTTTAGGCACATGGATGGAACTAGAAAATATCATCCTGAGTGAGGTAACCCAGTCATAAAAGAGCACACATTGTATGTACTCACTGATAAGTGGATATTAGCCCCAAAACTTGGAATACCCAAGATAATATTCACAGACCATATGAAGCTCAGGAAGGAAGACCAAAATGTGGATGTTTCATTCCTTCTTAGACAGGGGAACGAAATACTCTTAGGAGGAAATATAGAGACAAAGAGTGGCACAGTGACTGAAGAAAAGGCCATTCAGAGACTGCCCCACCTGGGAATCCATTCCAAATACAGACACCAAACCCACTCATTGTTACTGATGTCAAGAACTATTTGCTGAGAGACTGATAAGGATGTCTCCTGAGAGGCTCTGCCAGAGCCTTACTGATACAGATGAGGATGCTTGCAGTTAACCACTGGACTGAGCACGGGGACTCCAAGGAGGAGTTAGAGAAAGGACTGAGGTAGCTGAGGGGGTTTGCAACCCCATAAGAACAACAATATTAACCAACCAGACTCTTTCCCCCCCAGAGCTCCCAGGGACTAAACCTCCAACCAAACAGTACACATGGTGGGACCCATGGCTCCAGCTGGATATGTAGCAGAGGATGGCATTGTCTGGCATCAATAAGTGGAGAAGCCCTTGGTCCTGTGAAGGCTCAATGCCCCAGTGTAGGGGAACGCCAGGGTGTTGAGGTGGGAACAAGTGGGTGGGAGGGGGAGCACCCTCATAGATGCAGGGGCAGGGGGGATGGGAGAGGGGGGAACCGGGAAAGGGGATAACATTTGAAATGTTATATACATAAACAAACAAACAAACAAACAAATGTTTTATACATAAATAAACAGTAACAAAATAAAAAACATAAAAGTAATCACAAAAATAAAAAATGTTCATGAGTAACAAAATCGTAGGAAATACAGAGACTTTATATTAATAGAAGTTGCTCTAAGTAGTGACATTAAGATCCCTTTATTAACTAGTTATTTCAGATGACTTTTCCTCTAACGACCTTAGGTTAGCCTTCATTTCCTGATCAACCTTCCTTCACCTCTTGAGCGTACCTCGTGAGTGTGCTCCAGAACAACCCACCTTCAAAAATACCCTCAATTGATAAGTGGCAAACATAAGAAATATATTAACAAAATGAAATAAAATAAAAGAATCACAAGAAATACAATCCCAACTAGCCATAGCATTATATTCTAGGTAAGCTTACTATTTCATTTACCAAGTGGCTGCTATTAAGTTTTAGTTATTATAACTGTTACCTTGCATTTTTAAGACAAACTTTCACTTGCAGTTGTGACATTTGGGGAATGATTTTTAAGAGCACCATTGAAATGTGCTAAGCTTGCTTAATGATAAATCAGGCATAGAAGTCTTCTGCCTTGGTCAAAAAGAATCCATGCCTTTCAAAGGACAAATTTTAATTAAATATTGCTAAATGTTACACAAAATAGGAATGCAGTCAGCATTTGAATTTAGGGCTGACGGGTGGCATAAAAATATCCTTTTTAAAACTCTGACTTTATATATGAAGATCCATGTGCACATTGTCTGCATGCACTCCCGTTTTTGTATTGTTTACAGGGTACCAAATTGTCTTTAAGTAATGGCCACATGAAGACAATTGATAACTGTGCCCAAACTCTTCTCCCTTCATAGTATAACTAACATTTTAAAACAAGAACAACAACAATAATGACAAGCAAAAACCATTAAATAAGAAAGGAGATTAAGAATTTATAGATACAAAATCGAATTTCAGTAAAAGTCAAAAGAAAATGCTCTGAGAGGAGAGGATTTTTGTATGATTTTTGTCTTAACGTTTATGTGGCCACTGATTAATCTTGTGTTTTATTTTTATCATGTAAAATTTATATCTTCTAGGATACATGCTAAGTTCAAATGAAACTCCTTAGGATTCAGGGATTCTGACCACATCCTACCACAGGAAATCGAGACCTAAAGCCTCTGCTCCTACCAGTATATAAAGAGGAGAGAGTTTTGTGTTCCCTCCCCGACAGGGACTGTGGTCCCTCATAAGCATACAAGAAGTTATAGAAGATTGATCGAGCATCACCCTTTGGCTCCTCAACATTTTATGTGACTAAAGGGGACTAAAGAACTGTCAAGGGGAAGTTGTGGTGGAAGAGAAGGAGGGGTCGGTCAAGAAGACAATCAGTAAGAAGTTATGCCTGAGACTGTAAACCCTGTCAAAATACCCACTCCTGGGAGAGGCCTTAGGGGGGTAACTTACCACTGTTGTTTAGCTAAATGGTCTTATAAACATCTCTTTTTAAATTCACAGACAAATGCTACCCTTGGCTTTAATCAGAGTAGTGTCTCTCTGCAGGGAACTGTGGTGCAAGCTGAGATTCATGGCTGCCCAAAGTACTTAAGAAAAAAAGTGACAAATGATTGCTCAGCTCTAAAGAAGACATTTATGTCCCCTCCCCCATAAAGTTCAGGAAGGAGGAGGGAGGTGATGAGGAGATAGTCAGAAGGATGTAGGAGGCAGACAATGAAGAGAAGCATCATTAAATGCCATCTTCAGTGCATACATGGCAATCTTGATCTCCCAGCAGATTTAACTGCCTTTACTGGGCCCCCCTGCAAGATTGGATCTATCAGCAGTCAATCAGGGATGAGGAGGGGCCCACTGGGACTCCTCCCAACCATTGATTGCTGCTGGATCTGGCATGACTATTCATTGTCTGAGTTGTGTGCCTTCTTGGAGACCCACCAGGTTCCAAACCCACAGTCACATAGACTTGCCCAGGTCGGACCCAGTGGGTCATAAAACAAAAGAAAGACATAAATGTGAGAAAGGTGCTTGTAGGGAAGAGGAGAGTTAACGGAGGAAAGCAGAAGATTAAAGAGGGGAAGGTGAGAGTAATGGGGATGCACTATGTGCATACATAAAATCATCGAAGAGCAAATTTAAATAATTATTTTGAAAGGATAACATGCAGTTTTTGCATATGTTATAAGATGAATATGCACCAAGAAGTTTATTTTAGTTGATAATTAATCAGCAAGACTAAAATTGAAATAAAAGTGCCATTCATAATTAAGGACGTATTTGTGAATGTGCAAAAGCAGTCTATAGTCACAGGGCAATTGTCACCTGCAATGGGCAGACACAGGTTTGCACCTCAGCTGGCAGCAATTCTTTGCTTCTCTCAGTGAGCTGTTTGTTTCATATAAGCTAAATGCAACCCACAGAGTTGTGTACTATCTCTTCAAAAGCCAACAGAGAGGCCCACTCCAACAGCACTCATTGCATTGAAAGTCTATCTTGTGACCTGTTCTGCCTATTTGAAAAACTTAAGTTTTGCTCTATCTTGGCTCCAGTGGGAAAGATATTTTAACAACCAGTATTAAAGAAATCAAGCAATTATAGGGACAGTGGTTAGCCAGGGGCCATGCATGGGGCATCAAGCTGTTTGTCACCATCGACACCATCATCCGTACATCTATAGCTATATATCTTCCCTAGTACTTGTACGCCATTAATGCTCTAAAAATCTGATCGCAGCATATGGCTTCTCACGTTCTACAATATCTACCTACACTTCTGTGTTCAAGAGGAAAGAAATGGGCAGCTGTGCTGTGGCTGCCTCCGGCTCCGGCTGTTTAGGCTCGGCTGTCTCCAGCCCAGCCTGTTGTCCTGATGGCTTAGGAAATGGATATACTAGCACACCTGTAATCCATTCACGGCCCATATTAATGCAAAGCTTTGGCATAGACAATGGGAATCTGTCCAAGTTTACAAAGCTCCATTTGAGGGAGATTAAGCTGACAGTAGTATGTGTGTGGAGAGAGTGTTTGGGGCAGAAGGATAAAAAGTGATTATGCGAGTCCAGGTGTGAAGTAATAGACAACGCCAGGCAGTCAAGGGACACAGAATCTGTGGGAAATGAAGACAAATGGTATTCTGATGTTGAGCCTGGGTGAGGGGAAAACGATGAGTCCCCCTCAGGAGGCAGGCAAGAGAAAAGCCAGAGGGAGAGCTTGTTCTTGTGAAGAGAGATCATAGGTTTGATATACTAACTGCAAGGTGATGGAGGAGTGACCCCAAGAAGTTGAAAATTAACATGTGAGAATGGGCTTTAGTGAGGGTGGAGGGCTGTAGATAATTCCTGAAGGGCTGCTGCTGCTGACAGACTAGTTAAAATCATCAGAGTAAGTGAGCGCTCTGAAAAGACCATCAGAGAGTAGAATAAACAACACAGCATAAATGGTGAGCCTTGGGGCAATTCTTTACCAAGTGTGCATCCCAGGCCAACAGGCAACTTCTGCATCGATGGAAATTTACTAGAAATATGGATTTTTCAGCCTCACTCCAGGTCCACTGAACTAGTTTTGGATTTAAAGCACAGCAATGCTTTTTTTTAAAAATTAAAAATATTTATATATTTATTTAGTAAGCTTTCTACAGTGTGTTAATGCATGGCCAAGTTTGCAACTTCTGTCCTTGGGTTTGTATCCATGTTATTGATGCAGACTAAACAGAGTCAATAGGAAAGAACAAAACCATGCAGAGGGAGGGGGAAGGTAAATGATAAGTGGAGTCACAGAAACAGAGATTGCAAGGCAAGACGGGACAGTTGATGGAAAGGGGAGAATGGTGGATGGCGACTGGAACTCTTGGAAGAAGAATGTCATTAGCTTGCTATGCAAGGACACTCAGTTTTATGGGGGATTCAAGAGAGTGGTAGGTACAAAAAGCAGATGTATTGTGGTAAACTGGTGCTTTATTGTACTAATCAAGAAAATAAATCAAACAACAGCAGAAAAGGAAACATTTAAGAGGGGTGGTCTCTTCTGTGGGGGGAGAGAGTTGAGCATGCCTGTTAGAGAAGCTGCCAGCTACTAAGTAGCTTCCACTGTGTTCCTTAGCTCTGTGAGCAATCTGCATTTGCAAACTTGTATTGCTGCAAAACTCTCTTGGCAGTTGTGACACAGTTGCTCCCTGATGCTGCCCATTAGCTAACAGGATGTAGGAGATGAGACTCAGCTCTCCACAATGAGAAGGATACCACGAAGCATCTGCATAGCTGGAGAGCATCCTGCCAGACTTTGGATGAAGTCAGTCTGCAGTCCATGTTTTCCCAAAGAGCTGTTTTCCCAAGCAACTGCCTCCCCAGTAAATACAAAAGTACCCCTCAAGATGGGCACTTACCTAGCCGGAGTAATATAAACATTAGTTTTTATTTCATTTTTCCTTTAAGGGCAAAGTAGTCCAAGAAGCATTTGAAATGTTCAACAAAATGGTAGTTAGTTCTATTTTTTTCTATTTTCTGTATCCCTTTATATTTCTGTAAGACATTCTAATTTATAGTTACATATTAAACCTTGGTGACTATAATCTTCAGCCTTATATTTTCTTTTATTTTTTTTAAATTTTCTTTTATTTTTTATTTATTCACTTTACATCACCCCTTTCCACAATCTTTCCTCCATCTGCCCCATTATTTTTAATGGTGTTTTTTCTTTTTGAGATTTTAAAAAATGAAACCATTAGGGTGATGAGGTAATACTCTTTTTATGCTATCTTTTGTTCTTTATCGTCTGCTAATGCTGATTTGTTGATGTAACCTTTCATTCTTTGAAAGTTACTTTTGATAATTTAATTTAGTCCCAGATGTATGATTCTTGGGGAGTTACCCGGCATCTTTGTACATCAATTCTTTCAGCAGAAAAATGGGTTTATAATATGAACCCACTTCAAAACACTTCACAGATAATAATAAAAATAACACATTAAAATATAATGACAATTTTAGCTCAACTAGGTAATTTTCTAAATGATCAGTACATAAAAATAACACTATTCAGTGGGACTTATAATTGGGGATATTGTGATTATGTGAAGCAATGTGCCCTATTTAATTCTAATTAGAATTTAAGTCCCTGAATTAAAATATCAGCATTTCTTTCTATGATTCATAACTTAGGGCACTTACATAGATATGCTACAAGTCCAACTATTCCTTCTCAAACTTAGTAGTTGCACAATAAAGAATTATATATGCTCTATAAGCATGCATTGCAGAAGAATTAGAGTTATAAAACAATATTTCAAGTAATCCGGCTAACCAGGGAACAAATGCTGTGGCCCACCGTGATTCATAAGAACAACAGTGAAGGCTGGAACAGAGAAAATTCAGGGAAATTGATGGGGGAAACTTCTGTGTTCTCAAAGATGCTATTGGGAGATGTCAGGAGGGTTCTTCAGATCCTCTCTGTAGCATTGTCTAATCTCTTAGATTGTATCAGTGCACCAGAATAGATACTCTCATTGCTATTTGCCATCCATGTTGCCAAGTGAGACTGGCAGCTAACTTCGTTTACTCATGTAAGGATAGATGAGACAAGACTGTGTGTGTGGGATGGGCAATACTTGCACACATACACAGATGCATCAATACTCATGGGTAGCGTTGACAAGCATGTTCTGGTGATGTTGATGAGTTCCACAAAGACCTTGTGGCTTCTGTTAGTGTATGATTGGATACTTGGTGTGGCGCCATCTGAGGACAACAGCGGTTTGTTCATTGGTCTTCTCCAACTTGGATAGCTTTATTTATGTGAGTTTATCCAGGGCATCCATGCCAATGTGGTCTAGCCCCTTCTGAGATGTATTGATAAAGAGGATTCTGT
The DNA here is from genome assembly GCF_021556685.1 of Rattus norvegicus. Lineage (NCBI taxonomy): Eukaryota > Metazoa > Chordata > Mammalia > Rodentia > Muridae > Rattus > Rattus norvegicus. The sequence goes on along the minus strand of NC_141535.1, from coordinate 219,640,363 downwards.
TCCATGAAGTCTGAAAAACGCTCTTATTAAATAGATCTTAAAGACACTTGCTCCTAACCGTCTTTACTTTATAGTTGATAAGATTAACACATAAAATGTCTGTGAACATCTATCTTGCCAGTTCCAGATACTCTGGGAACAGAGGGCTTATAAGCAACAGTAATTTAGCTTTTATTATTTGGAGACTGGCTAGAGGCCAGTAGAACTTCTAGAGAAGACCTAAGTGTCAGCATGATCAGTTTCTGGAGTGGGTCCTCTTCTGGGTTTCAGATTGGCAATTTCTATTGTGTTTTGACAGGGTCAAGAGAGGAAAATCTCCTCTGTGAGAACTGTAGATTGTGTAATGTAAGGGTACAGAGCCCACTGATAGGGCTCTGCAGTGAGGGTTTTACATAAGCATTCACATACCAACTGTTCTTATGATCAAGAGTTTCGAAAGATCTGATCTGACTGCTGAGAGAAGGACACAGTTTCACTTTGCACACATGTCCTTAAGTATTAGCCCTGATTGTTTCTCCTTCAGATTAGAAAGAACACTGCTCACTGCCACACATTTCAGTATTGTCTTTCTGGAAGTGTCTGGGGAGAATGGTCGTTCCGGTGTACATCCATATTACTGCAGAATCTACAGTGTTGGTGCTCCACGCTTCCTGCTCGATGCCCAGGAGAGCGCTGTCTTCCCATCTCGGTGATGTTCGAAGCATAATGTTGTTAGTTCCCAGTTGTATTTGTAAGCCTTATTTTGTATGCTTGCTACGATCTCATGTTTTAACTCTGTGACTAAGTTTCTTGTAATGTGTATGAATATGTTTAATGTCTTTTCAGTTTCCTCCTTGCTACAAGAAACTAAGTTCTTCCAGGTTTGGCTTTTGTCGTTTCCAGATGTTTTATGCCAAGTTGACACAAACCGATGCCATTTTGATAGCCTTGTTGTCAATCCACTTTCTAGATCATTGTTGGATTTCTGGGAAATTCTTTGGGAGAATGTCTTGAGACACAATTATCTGAATTGTTTTCACTTAATTTACATTTTATACTGTATGAGACTGAAACAGTAAAGATGAAAAAAATCCAGAGGCACTAGCCTCTTCTGGGTGACACTTGTAAGCGACGGCTACGTGCTTTTTTGTTTTTAATCTCTAAGGAAACATCTATTAATTTTTTAGTTTTATAATACTATTAAAGGCGAAAATTTATAATTTCAGTTCATTGGTCACCTGTAGAGCTCATTGCTATAATGGTATCAGGGATATAACAGGGTTAAAAATCATCTCAGAAATTTTCAAGTAAAAGAAGAATTATGACCTCAGACAACTAAGTTCTAAAAAGGCTATTTTTTGAAATATACACAAGTTACAAAAATGCATGTCTATATAAAAATGTGGAACATTTCAAGCATTCTCTCAGTTCTTGTATATGGCCATGTTCATATTTTGTTTCTGCTAAGGACACCTGATTTTTTTTTCCTAACTAAATTTTAGCTGTTTTCTTGTGTCTCAATGTACTTGAAAATCTCTGTGTTTCTCCCAGCTTCCAAGATAATTGTGTTTGGGTAAGGCTCGTCTTTAGAGCTTCAAACGTTCTCCTGATGTTTTTAAAAATTATTATTATTATTTTAGTTTACTCTGGGGTCTTATGATTTCCTACTGTTCCTTCTGTGTGTCAGTCCCCCCACTAACTCTGTGACCCTGCTTCTGTCTCCTGCCCAGATCATGCACGTGTCCCCCAGCACCTTTCTCTCTGACATACTTGCATGGTTTTAAACAGACACAGTCACTTCCCTTAGCTTTTGTATTTCCATTCCCACCTCCATCTTCTCCTGTCTCTCCCTTTCTATCCCCCATTCTTTCCTCCCTCTTCCTTCTTCTCTTTTGCTTTCTCCAGGTGCTCTGGCGCCTTCTGTTTCCCATCGTTTTAGCACGCATGTCAAACAATGGCTTTTTCCATCTCACATTCAAACTCAGACCATCATGTTTCCCATGCCCACCACTGTTGCTTACGACTAAGACCCTCGGGGGCGGGGCAAAAAGGCACAGAGTCAACAACACGGACTCTGAGAGTCAGATAAGCAGCCAAAGCAGAGTCATTTAGTGCAGGAACTGGGCAAACCTTTGCTTTTTTTTTTAATTTATTTTTTATTGCATATATTTCTTTATTTATATTTCAAATGTTATTTCCTCTCCTGGTTTCCTGTCCATAAGCCCCCTATCCCCTCCTCCTCCCCCATTAGGATGTCCCCCCATCCACTCCCCTTACCACCCCCTTCCGATATTCCCCTGCACTGGGGGTCCAACCTTGGCAGGGCCAAGAGCTTTGCCTTCCACTGGTGCCCCAACAAGGCTATTCTCTGCTACACACGCAGTTGGAGCCCTGGGTCAGTCCGTGTACAGTCTTCGGCACTCCCAGCATCTCATTGGCTCTCAAGTAGACAGACGTAGTGCTATCATCTCTTTGTGATTGGCTCGTTGCATCGCCTGATCCAGCCTCAGCGGTCTCTAGACTTGCAGGCAGATTCCAGGTTGGCTAGGAGAGGAAGTATCAACGGTGCATGCGCCAGCACTGGGGCTGGACCTCCTTGGCTAAGTTCCTCCCACACACTCCTTTCTGTTTTGTCCCTTTCCGTTTCTCTTAGAACTCTTCTCACCTCAGCTGGCGACTATTTGTCACGTGGCACTGTTCTGTTTTCAGGATCGTGTTCATGTAGCTACGTGTGCTGAGCCATTGAGATCAGTCCTACTTCTTCCTGAAACATTATTATTTATCTTATTAAGACTAATAACCAGGGATCCATAGTACTAATTAATTAGTCCTACTTAAATCACATTCTCTCAATGAGTTTTAAATTCGTATCTCTTAATGTCAAGTTTGACATTGTTTTCTCATTCGTAATTTAAAAAAAATAATCGCTGATAAACATAATTTTACATGTGAGGTATAAAAAGTTATTCAGGTCAGCCTTGGGTCACATTTCTAAATGGTGTCTTTGGGACTGTGTTTTACTGTCAGTCACTTCTCAAGCACTATAGAAAATGCTGTAAGCACTTTCCACTAGCTCTACAACATGGCCAAGTCTCTTAACCTCTCAGTTCTTTGGAATAATTCTTTTAAAATTGAAAATTTCTTCCTTGAAAGACTGACATGAGAAATAACACCACCATGTACTTTCTGTTATTCAGGAGAAGTGCAAGTCCCAGGCACTCTATAAATTAAATACTTCACTTTGATTTTACAAAAAGTGATTACAATTTGTTATAACATCTGCGTTGGAAGTTTAATACATATTAGCAACATGTGATCTCTACACCGTGTGTTTCTCATCTCCATTTTTGGGGGGTATTATCACAAAAAAAGCCTATTTCACATTCTGAGGGTGAAAGTTTATACCATTCAAAGGCACTGTTAATGTGCAGAAGAAGTCTTGGGAATTCCGTTGAAAATGCATAGATTCACATTGACGTTTTGTTATTGTTGTTTTGAAAAGAATGAAAAAGAAAACATCCCAGTAGTCATAAGTCAGAGGATTTACACAATGCCTAGAATCTTTGTCCCTAAAGCTATGGAGGGGAAGAAGACTCGATCCATTGCTCAGCTTAATCTGACTCCACAATCAAGTCAAAGGCAGCTTATGTTCTCTGGCAAACTTGAGAAAACAATTTTTTAAAAAAATTTTCTGTTTTACCACACACTGGTTATCTTATTAATTTCACCTCTCAGACTAGTCCTGGGTTACTTTATATTAGTAAAAATTAGTAAAAATAATTTAAGCTTTACGTTTAATTGGCCTGTAAGTGCTATCTATCAAGAAATGTACACTGGTCATTAATATCATGAGATAGATAAATGGAAACATTTTTCCCCTTTACTCAGGAATTGATCCGTATCTGAGGTTGTTTTTATTTCCTTCCCCAAACAAACCGAAGATTATATTAACAGGATTTTAAAATCGAGTCAGATTGGAGAGTGGCTTAATGCTTATTTGGTACTCAAAAGACAACGGACTTCATGTAATGTGTGAGTTCAAGTTCTACCAAGGACTTCAAAAGGAAATTGTGACCGCACATCCTATTTTTAAGATGAGAATGGCTTGGGGGAAAAAGTGATGCTGAAGTTTAAAATAACAGCATGCAGATTTCTTTATAGAATTTAAAGAATGGAAAACACTTGCAAAAATATCAGCCGGCAGGGGCAGGAAGAACAAACGGTAACCAAATTGGTTCCTTTGACAAACCATAACATTTACTTTAAACCATCAGCGTGCTACTCAGTAAAAGGCAGGCTACTACTCTTTTAATAGATCCCAGGCCTTGTTAAACTCGCAGGTCTGCAAGAATTACCCAGGTCAAGAGCAGGTCAAAAAGTGAAAAGCCATGTGAACGTAAACTTTGAAATATCTGCTTCTGAAGAGTCCCAGCCGACTGTCTCCTCTGCAGTAAATACACTTCCTCTTTGTGTACAACAGCGTCCAATGTACTGTACTTAAAATACGTGCAGGTAGTGTAAATGGTCTCAGAGTATTTCATATTCTTTCCCGTTAATGGCAATTTCAACTCTCTTCATAGTCGATGATCTTTTGTTACTGTATTTATTTTTAAAGTCTTTTAAGCATTGCCCAAATATTTCAAGTCTGCTTTGAATTGCTGCCCTCTATTTTGTTTTAAAAGGTTATATTCTACTTAAAATCAGAGCTACAACTTTTTCATATATGGAAGAAAGAGTTGGCGGGTAACTCACTACGGAATTTATTTGCCCGGTAAACCGGGTATTAATCTGGCCTCCAATACACTTGCTGTAGGTTTTGTTCAAGTGTAAGGTCAACCTGTGAAGCTGTTTTTCATTTTGTTTTATATGTGTTAATATAATGCCTTATGAATTACCCCAGGGTTTTCTTCTGACAGCTAAAAAGCATAAACGCTTTTCCTTTCAAGGGGGTTGAAAGTAAAGCAGTTGACTCTATATTTGAAATGATTTATCTAAGATCCTTCCGCTCATATCTTGCCTTAATGTTTATAGTGACTATTCTTTGAGTTTTTACTGGTAGCATTGTACTTGTCAGGGTCTGGGCCCGTTTCTCAAAAATTGAGTTCATCTCAGGATATGATCTTTTAGAATTTATTGGTCAAATTGTCAGCAGAGTTAATGGGCACCATACTACAAGTTTGATGGGAAAGAAATAGTACCCTGAGATTTACCTCAGAGTTCTCCATTGAGAAAGTGGAAGGAAAAAAATATCTCATTGCTGTCTTCGTAAGAAATGAAGAAGAAAGGGGTGTGATTGATTTTCAGGTCTTTGACCATAGGGTGAAGCATTTATGCATGACCACATTGAAAAATGTTAATCATAAAAGAAACAATGGCAGTCCTGGTACAAAGACAGAAGAAAGACCTCAATGGAGGAGTTAGAGAAAGGGCTGAGATAGCTGAAGCGATTGGCAACACCATAGGAAGAAAAACAATACCAACCAACCAGACACCCTAGAGTTCCCAGGGACCGAACCACCATCCATAGAGTACACATGGAGCAACCCATGACTCCAGCCTCATGTGTAGCAAAGAATGGCTTTGTTAGTCGTCAATGGGAGGAGAAGCTCTTGGTCTTGTGAAGGCTAGATGCCCCAGTGTAGGGGAATGCCAGGGCAGGGAGGCAGGAGGGAGTGGGTCGATGGGTGGGGGAAAGAATGTAAACATTCTTTAAACCCGTAAATAAAACTCACGTACAAGGGTGAATTCAGTAGGCATCTACTGGACACTGTCACTGTCACTGGTGGCAGTGAGCATGGACTAGGAAAAACCAGTAATAGTTAGGCTTGTAAGAGATACGTGAGATTTTCAGATACTTTACACGTCCATACTCACTAAATCCTCAAGGCAAACTTATTGACCTCAGGAGCCACAGAGAGGCAAGTGTTTGGCCCAAACACTCAGAGTGTAGAAATAATACAACTGGATTCAAAGGGAGGAACTAGCTCCAAGGTCTGCTTTAAAACACAACTGAAGTGAGGTTGAAGAAAATTCTGTATTTCAGGGGCCAAAGATATATATCACTTCTAGCTGGGATTGCTATAGTAGGCCTTGCATGTCCTTCAGTGACTACAGAGACTGAAAACCTACATTGTCTTAGCAGCACGGTGGGGCAGTCTAGTCCTTAGACTTCCCCTGGCACTGAGCACTGGACTTAGTTCCAAAGAGGCACGTGGTGACTGAATGACATCTGGAGGTTTAGGTAGAGTGTCTTCAGGTCTACACTGGTCTGACAGTACATCACAGCATTGCACTTGACACTAGTTATAAGCTTAAAATAATTCTCCATAAAGTTTGATAGCACATAAGCATGATTGCTTAAATCTTCCACTTCAGTGAAACGTGTAAAAGAAAGAAAGAAATGAAGGAAAAGGAAGAAAGAAATGAAGAGAAAGAAAGAAAGAAACCAACAAACAAACCACTGAATGCTAGTTACATCATTCATTCTCCTGCCCCCATGGCATAGTTATAAACACAGAGACCTGGTTCAGATTAGTGAATACATCCTATCTCTTTAATGCTCACCTATTCTCCCTGTTTCTTATTCATCTGGGCCAAGGCCACAGTAATAAACGTCATTTCAAAATTTGGGCCTGTTATGCTTTTGATCACAGTGATCTAGCTAACTGCTAACAATAGAGGTAAAAAGATGTCCTGAAGGCTGTGAGCGGCAAAGGTGGGTCACACACTCTCCAAATGTCTTGCAATGAATCTGCATTTAGAGTTTAGCAACCGGTAGGATCTTCGTTGGAGACTTCCAATAGTTTTTTATCTGTAAGGAGTATAGAGTCTTGTGATATATACAAAAAAGAAGATGAAAACAATATTTGAAGTTTTTATTTTATTTCTTTTAAAGATGTATGTCTTTGGACACATTTGCTGAGTACCATCTAAGCAGTTTTGTGAGAATTATATAATTTAATATTTAGTATAAAAATGCTTAACCCAGTGCCCTTACATAAGAGAACTCAATTAGTGGTATGTGCCGGTAACTTAGTGCATTTAATTATGGAAGGAACATGAAGGGACACATATAACAATATGGTTGGAGCCTTCAAGGAAACTTTTATCAAGGCAAGAGCCATTTATAAATGGCTATAAAAGGCAAGAGCCATTTATAGAGGAGAAATCATATGACCAAGGGCTATTGAAGGACGTAATTGCATCTTCTGTGCAGACACATAAGGAGCTGGCCCCTTGATAAGAGGCTGATGGAAGCTAGGACTGAGTCTTTCAGTACTAGGGGATCTACCACTGGGATGTGCCAGGCTCATCTATCCCTTTGGGTGAGCCTAGGTGCCTGGGAATTAGTGGTTCTTGAGAAAATTATAGGGAAAGATGAAAATGGTATTTGAGGAAGGCTTGACCCCATGGGGTTGGGATAGATAGCAAGGGGAAGGACTTCCAGTGGCTCTTTGTACAGCGACAGAAGCTATTTAAATGGACATCTTGTCAGACAACTGTGGAAGCTGTGGAAATGACTCAGAACCTGAAGAACTCAAAAACGTGGCTTGGAATACAGACCAGTGAAAAGGTCAGAAAGCGCAACATGTTATCTGATCGTAAATAAAAATCCAGGCATTCTAAAAAATAAAAGTGACTACTATGGGCGGGAGGGATGGCACAGTCTGTAAAGTGCTTACGGTGCAATAATAAGGATCTGAAGGGATCCCAGAACTCACAGGAAAGTCTGGTGCAATGGAGCTGGCCTGTAACCCCAGCCCTAGGAGCAAGGAGAAAGGCAGAACCCTGGCTCTCATTGGTCAGCCAGCTTAGCTGGATTGGCAGGCTCCAAGTTCAGTTAGCAACTGTTCCAAAAGAGTAAGGTGGGAAGTAACAGAGGAAGACATCCACATTGAACTTCTGTCTACACACACACATGTTTACGTGTGCACATGCATATGCATGCACTTACATATGTGCACACACATGGCTGCACGTACACACATGCTCACACACGTGTATGCATATTCACATAGACCTGTGCACACGTGTGCACATATATGCATGCACACATATAAGCACATGCTCACACACACATGTGCACAGTGATTATTCCAAAATGTTGCAGGAACTACTCTAGAGCAGCATTTCCCCGTAGTTCTTGTAAGATAGGAAGGGAATATAAAAGCTTAACTAAGCTGAGAATTTAGGGCTTAATATAAATAACGAGGTCTTCTAAATCTTATCAAGTCTTAAACCACATTGTTTAAATTGAGTTTTATCGCAACTATCTCTCCGTTAAGTAAATTACTTTCTGATGTGCTGGGGTGGAGGCAGTCCTCTCACATTAACCAGATGAAGTAGCATCAGCTTGCTTTTAAAATTGTCTATTTTATTATCTCGTCATTCCTCGCTTCCCAGGTTTGTGAAATGCTGCTGTCTCGGTGGTTAAGTAGTGTTCATTTGGGGCATCTCCTTCTGAGGAGACTCGGGGCTTTTAACTGTGATGTTAGGATCAGATTCTAGTTCAGAAGATAACCTCTAGTAATTTCTAAAGAGGGCATGGTCTCAGGAACAATGTATCTGCCTGTGAAAAGTGACATAAAGGAAGTGTCAAGGGAAAAAGAATCCAGTAATGATCAAGAGGTATTGCTGCCCTGTAAGCTTTCTCGAAATCTTCCTTTTCACCGTACTTTATGGAAATGCATTTTATCCCCTACATTTTACTCTGTGCAGTGGCTTCAAGGATGGAGGCTTAAGGGCCGGGGTGAGGGCACAGTGTAAGGCACTTGCCCTGTAAGTGTGAGGATGTTTGACGTCCCCGAGCACAAATACAACTGGACGCGGTACGCATTCCCAGCATACACACGGTTCAATGAGAGGCAAAGACAGGATCATCTCAGAAGCTCATAGGCCAGCTAGTCTGGCACGGGCAACAGACAATGGGAGACCTTGTGTGTAGATTATTTCATAGATAGCAAATATTTCATGAAGTGTATATCTAATGGTATAAGTAAGTCTAAATTTTAGAAATTTTTAACATGCAGTTGCAAAAATGGATGGACACACATTCTAAATGATAACAACATTGATATGACAAGACAGTGATTACCAGGAAGGAATATGCTAGTGGCTTTTACTAGGTTCAGTTAATAATTTTTGAAAAATCTGGTTTCTTCTGGCTCTTTAGTCTCCTTTGTGTAGGAACGAAGATTGTGAGATGAGGAATGTGAGTGTTTGGTTGCAAGGTTTGAAATACTTTCTAGGGTGTGTTCTGGGGACAATCTCGTTGGGCAATCTCTTCTGTTTAATTATCAATTATTCTGTCTGTGTCAGTTGCTTTCTGGCAGGGTCCTAGGAAGGCTTCAGGGTACTATTCCTTTTCTTAGGGGGCTTTGCTGTTATTTTGGTTTTAAAGACCACATCCTGTCCATTTTGAAGAACAGCTTGTGATATGTGGCCATGACTTGCAGAATGTTTTTTTTTCCCTCTTGATCCTTAAACAGAGATTCATAACATTAAAACAGCCCAGTAGTTGTTCAGGTAGAGCACAGATAACGTCTCTTGTGTTGAAAAATTGCCCTGGAGACTGTTTATTTACAAGGGTCTGAACATGCGCATCTTTACGGCTTTCTGCTGTCACAATGAATCACAGGCTCTAAGTTGTTCTTTGACGGTTTGGGTAAAAAGCAAATGAAAGCCAGCAGGAGATCTCAGAGTGCCCCTTTCCCGAGTGTAGAAACACCACCAATGACAGATCATACTGTTTTTATTAAAGCCAAGAACACTGACTTCACTTTGCTTTTTGACCCTGGTACTCCACTGTCAAGGTGATTTTATTTCTACAAATTTTCCTCCTGCTGGCCTCATCAATGATTCACCATAAAACATTAGACAAATTCTCATCATCTGTATGCGATTAGAGTGGGTTTGGTTGTGCTGCTGTTCGCCACGGCTGGAGAGATGTGTTCAGCTTTGTCTGAAGAGGGATCAAGTGGCTGAGTTCTCTCCTTGTGTGACATCTCCTTGGGTTTATATCAAATTATAAAGTGATAGAGATTTTCTATAAAGCCTCCTGTTGTACCAGGTGATAACACTTGTGAAAAACTTTAGTTCATCTTCATATATTTTTTTCAAGAGAGAAGAAATCCTCTCTCTGCTACACAAGAACTTTCTATGTGAGCAAAGCATGCAGGGTTGTCTGGTGTTCAAATACAGGTATGTATTCTTGGAATGATATATATTCCAAGAAATACACATATATTTCTTAGAATGATGACATCGGTGATACTGCTTAGAAGAAATATGAAGGTAACATGCATGTGTGGTGATATTACAGAAGGCTCGGAAACTTCATCAGCCATCTTGAAAACTTCTGGCAGGCCTTCTTTTGATACATCTCCCTCTCTTCAGTTTTAAATTGTTTCCTTCATGGTCTCACTTTTGTGGTGTAGTGCTACTTTGTGTTCTGAAACAATTGTGTACAGGATGAGAGGGCTGTACATAACTTTGGGGTTATGTTTTCTAATGTGTAAGAATACACGGTAATTATAAAACAGATGAAGACCAGTAACATGGTGTCTACAGATCCCCAATTCCTTTACATATCTCACCTATCTACCCCCTGGAATGCGTTAGTGAAGTAGGGATGACGGCAGAAATACTGAGTTCGAGGTTGCAGAATTAAATAATCAAATGGAGAAAAGAAGATCTGCCGGCAGCAAAGCTAGTGCTCTTCCTTCTGCACTGGCTGACTGAAAAGCAGTAGATAAAACAAATGAAGGAGAAAGGTTAGAAGCCCATGCTTTCTAACTCAGAGCCAATTCTGATACAGCAAATATGATGACACTCAGAGATCGTCATATAATGCTCTTCCTAGAGAGTCCTCAGAGGCTATACCTTATCGAATAAATTGCCTGGAGACATCTCATGATTTTACTGAGAGCACCCCAAGGCCCCAGCTTATCATTTCAGCCTCTTGTGAGTCTCTCCTTTTAAACGTCCCAACCTAATGTAGGAACTTCATACATGCTCCCAACCTGTCTTTTGACTATTGTTATTATTGGGAGAGAGGTCTTCTCTCTCTCCTGGTTTTCATGTAGAAAAGCTTTTCCTCACAGCATGTTATTGGTCTCTCTCTTTCCTATGCTTGCCCTATTCTTGAAGAACAGAGTGATTTTTCTGAGCAATACCTTTGGGAAGGATGACTGGGAAGGTGCCAGATCTCCTCTACTGTTTTCCTTTGGGATTTCTCTGGTGAATTCGCCAGTCAGCTGTGCCACGGGAGAGGTCTCATTTGCTGGCAACCTCTGGGATTCCATTAGCTGACACATATAGCTCTTAAATTGAGTTGTAACCTACAATTTAGCATTCTGTAGTGAAGTTCAAATTGGGCTTCCACCACCACCATCACCACCACCATCACCATCACCACCACCACCATCACCACCACCATCACCACCACCACCACCACCACCACCACCACCACCACCACCACCACCACCACCACCATCACCATCATCACCATCATCATCATCATCATTATTATTAGTTGTTGTGGTGGTGGTGGTGGTGGTGGTGGTGGTGGTGGTGGTGTTTTGTCTTGTTTTGTTTGATTGTTTTTTACTTTGAGACAGGGTCTCATTATGTAGTCTAAGTTTATTATGAAACTTAAGTTGTCCTTAGTCTCATGCGTATCGTCCTTCCAGCTCAGCCTCTGGATTGGTGGGACTCTTGGCAGGTGCTCCCATGCCTACAATCCAAGACTCTACCTTTTGGCTTCCATGTTTATTCTTCATTTTCCTTCTTACGTTGTTGAGAAGCTAGATAGGTGAAGGATGCCATGTCATTGATTGATGGCTCTGAGATTCCAAGAATGCTGTTCTTTCCGGTGCCATTCCTTTCTAATAGCATCTCCACCTTCTTCATTCGCTTACCCAACCCCATTGAACACGCAGACTTTCTCAGGGGCCCTTACTTTTTCCTTTGACGTCAGATATAGGTGGATGGAACCTGCCTTTCCTTTAGCCATCCTTTCTATTAGAGATTGTCTCTTTAAGTAACACCCATCTCAGTCCTCTTTTACGTCTCCACTTTATAATTTTGAGTCCTCTGACACCTCACTTTTTATACTTGCAGTTTGCAATAGTGAACAATTCAGATTTTTAAAAAATCCTTTCCACAGTTATTGGTCTGGCAGACCATACAGGGGCTGAGAAGCAATGGCAGTGGAATGAGCAGCAACTGGGCATAGAGGGTGCTGCAAGGAGGGAAGGGGTGGCGCGAGGAGGGGGCGCATGGGGGAGTTACTGACCTCATTCAGGATACGGTCAAGGTAAATCCCAGGTCTCCATGAGTTTAAGAAACTCACATGAAGTTGTGAGTTGGGTAATATTTGAAAAATGAGTTAAAGCTGAATGGATGAATAGTAGAAAGGAGGTAAGATGTGAAGAGGGAGTGCCTCCTAGAAATAGAATAGTGTGCAGAAGTGAGGAACGGAAGTAGAACTTATCACAGATGCTAGCATTAGATACTCAGAGAGAGAGAACGGAGCATCACACAAAGTATTAGACAATTGTAGAAATGAGTTTTTTTTTTTTAATTCAGATGAGTTTCCTTGAGATAGAAATATTCCCAGCTTTGTGAGATACTGTGAGTGGCTGTTCAAGTTCGCACTTCCACCAGCACAGGAGGAGTGATCCTTTTGCTCCACATCCTCATCAGCCTGTGCTGTCCCTCGAGTTTTTGATCCTAACAATTATGATTGGTGTAAAATGAACTTCAGAGTTGTTTTGATTTGAAGTTCCCTGATGACTAAGGATATTGACCATTTTGTTAAGTGCTTATCAGCCACTCCCATTCTGTGGAGAATTCTCTGTTTAGCCATGTACCTCATTTTTAACTGGGTTATTTGGGTTCTTGGTGTCTAGCTTCTTGAGTTCTTTATAAATATTGGATATTAGTCCTCTGTCAGATATAGAGTTGGTGAAGATCATTTCCCCACCTGTGGGCTGCTGTTTTGTCCTATTGACAGTGTTCCTTTTTCTCACAGAAGCTTTTCAGTTTCATGAGGTGTGGGTTATCAGTTGTTGATCTTAGAGCCAGAGCCAATGGTGCTCTGCTCAGGACGTTGTCTCCTGTGCCAAGGAGTTCAAGGCTATTCCCCACTCCTAATCTATTAGATTTAGTGTATTCAGTTTTATGTTGAGATCTTTGATCTACTTGGATCTGAGTTTTGTGGAGGAAGATAAATGCATTTTTTTCTACATGCAGACATCCAGTTAGATCAGCATTATATCACTCCTGGGCATATATACATATACAGCCAAAAAATCCCACAAGACACCTGCTCAACTATGTTCATAGCAGTTTTATTTATAATACCCAGAAACTGGAAACAACCTATATGTCCCTCAACTGAAGAATGGATAAAGGAAATGTGCTATATCTATGCAGTGCAATACTATTCAGTACTAAAAACAAATACATTATGAAATTTGCAAGCAAATGGATGGAACTTGAGAATATCATCCTGAGTGAGGTAACACAGACCCCAATAGACATGCATGGTATGTACTCACTTAAAGCGGATATTAGCCATAAAATTCAGGATATCCATGCTACGCTTCATAGACCTAAAGAAGCCAAACAGGAAGGAAGGACCAAGAGAAAATGCTTGATTCTCACTTAGAAGGCATAATAAAATATTCATAGGAGGCAGATAGAAGGAGGGAAATGGTAGGGAGAGGGTATGGGGAAGAGGAATGGGGGAATTCAGGATCAAGTGTTGAGGGGACAGGAGAGATGGCCAGATAGCCCAGAGATGAATGGGTATCTGCGACTGACATGGGTGGAGAGTTGAGTGTCATCTCAAGGACACGACAGAGACCTGAGATAGGGGAGTTCCCAGAATCAATGGGGGTGACCTTAGCTGTGACTCACAGTATTGGGGATATGAAACCTGAAGAAGCCACCTACCTCCTGGATCCGGGCAGCAACCCCACTGGAGTGATAGGAACATCAATCCATCCACAAAACTTTTGACCCAGAATTTATCCTGTTTACAAGGGACAGGGGATAGGGCAGAGACTGAGGGAACGGCCAACCAATAACTAGACCAACTTGAGATGCATTCCATAGTCAAGCACCAATCCCTGACACTTTTAATGGTATTCTGTTAAGCTTGGAGATTGGAGTTTAGCATGGCTGTCCTCTGAGAGGCTCCACCCAACAGCTGACACAGACAGATGCAGAGACCCACAGTCCAATAGTGGATGGAGTTTGGGGACTCTTATGGAAGAGTTGGGGGAAGTCTACAGGAAGACCACCAGAGTCTTGGGGGCTGTCAGAGACTGAGTCACCAACTGAAGAGCATACACAGGCTGGACTTACGCCCGGCTCGCAGATGTGCAGCTTGGTCTTCATACGGGTTCTGAACAATGGGAGCTGGGGCTATCCTAAAAGCTGTTGCCTGTCTGTCTGTACGAGATACATTCTTCTAGCTGGGCTTCCTTGTCTGGCCTCAGTGGGAGAAGATATACCTAACCCTGCAAAGACTTGATGTGCTGGGGTGGGGGATAGCCAGGAGGGCCTCCACTCTCTCAGGGGAGAAGGGGAGGGAGGAGAGAAAAATTGTGGGTGAGGTTGACCGAGAGGAGGGGCGGTGAGTAGGGTAAAGTGAATAAATAGAAAAAGATGAATTTTCTTGATCTTTTCTTGGTAATTCTCACTAATAAGGATTATTATTTATATGAAAAGTATAGTGTGGCCGGTGTTGTGTTAACATTACATACATTAATTTAATCTTTCTAATAAGCTTATTACAATACTCGTATCTCAGGTTTAAAGATAATAAAACAGTCAGGTAGAGAGAGTGTAACTTGGCAAAGGTCATAAAACTAATAAGTTGACAGAGCTGAGAATCTGGGAGTCACCTCACTCCAAAGTCCTCACTTTATGTGCTGGTGACTATTACTGCCATCCTGCTGCCAAATATCACCTCTAATGGCTTCACTGTGTGGTCAGTGTTCTAAGCCCACCGTGTATCTTGCCTCACTTAATCCTTAGAACAAACTGATGAAGCTGGACGCACCTTGCTATTGCTATTAGAAAACAGAGCTGAGATCTGAGGAGGGTTGAGTATCATGATGACACCATCCTTCTCTAGAGCTTTCTCACAACAGCAATTATAACTGTCAGACAGATTTTATTTTTCTGCCTGTGTGTTAATAATCTTGGAGGAAGAAATTGTGGGGAAAGTCCAGCATTTCAGTATTAGACTCCATGGGAAGGAATTTTAAAAGCTGGCATATGCTCCCACCTGGACATTTCTTTGAGAATTGTGTATATTGTGTATTGTGTTGGAAAAAATGGGAAGTGGTTAGCCAATGGTTTTTTCCCAAGATGGCAAAAAGCACATGCCCATTGTGGAATCAAGCCAGTTTTGAGGAACTCAGCAATAGTAAGGAGGCAGGCCCGAGAGGCTTGACTAGGGCCCAGAGTTTCACTCAGATAGCACAAAGCGTATTTCCATTCCCTGGAAAAATAGGCTTCATGAATGACAGTTACTTCCAAAATTATAGATTTGTTCCCCCAGTAGCAAAACATCATCTTTAGGCAAAAGGACATGTAGAATGATGCCTCAGGAAAACTGTAGAAACTGAATTGGTTATATGCTGCTTTGATACTTGCTTGGGTAGAATTTTGAGGTTTTCCAGATTCCCAAAAAAACAACAAAACAAAACTATGAATGTCATCACTTCATGGATTTTTTTTCCTTCCCTAGGAAAGAAAATTTGGGATTCCTGCTATGATGTCTATAAGGGCATAAGTGCAGCAGAAAAATAGTCTAGAGGGCTATTCTTGGGAGAGTGACTTGGTCTCAGTTTATCTTGAGTAATGGAGAATCATTTCTTGCAATCTTTCAACACATTTGCTTTCCTTCTGTCTTGCTCTTAGGTTTGTGGCATCCTCAGAACAGCCTCAGAACCTGGGATTGGATACATTGTCTCAGCATTAATACCACATCCTCTACTACTATGGCCATCACTGCCAGCTCCTCCAGCAGCAGCAGGAGCAGCAGCAGCAGCAGCAGCAGCAGCAGGGGTAGCAGCAGGAGTAACAGCAGCAGGAGTAACAGCAGCAGCAGCAGCAGCAGCGGCAGCAGCAGCAGCAGCAGCAGGAGCAGCAGGAGCAGCAGCAGCAGCAGGGGTAGCAGCAGGAGTAACAGCAGCAGCAGCAGCAGCAGGAGTAACAGCAGCAGCAGCAGCAGCAGCAGCAGCAGCAGCAGCAGCAGCAGCGGCAGCAGCAGCGGCAGCAGCAGCAGCAACTCAAATTTCTTTGCAGCCACTCAGATGGCTGTACTGAGACTCTTGGACTGTTTGACCCAAGCAGGGCTCTCATTGTCGTTTCCATCTTGAAGTCTTAGATCTTTGTTGATCTAAGACTTGATCTTTGTTGATCTAAGGCTACTATTGTAATCTAATATATCTGTTAATACAGAAATGTTATACCAGTAGGGCAAATACAGAAACTGGCTTTCTCTCATGGATACCAGGAGTACTATGTTTTCATTTTTTTTTTAAAGTAGAGGCCAGTATTAAAGAGAAAGTAGATTTAAAAAAAGACATTGGTTTGTTTGTTTGCTTGTTTGTCTTCTGGACTCTACAACTTCCAGGTATTTTCTTTTGGGGACTTTTACTTTTCTGGGATTCAGTTATATCAAATTTAAAGTAGAGAAGATTATATTTACTTTTTCCAATTTATACCATTAAAGTGAATAATTTCATCCAAGTAGTTCACTTTTTTTTTTATATTAATAGCCACTTGGTTGACTGGGGCTTGTAGAAGTGAGAGACTCTGTCTCAAAAAAACTGGTTAAGGAAGAGTAGGAAGGGGATTTGACCCATGGCTTCATCATGTACTCACATTTGCCAGTCTGTTTATAGACATGCATAGGCCCTCCCTCAAGGAGCAGAGGACAATAGTTCCCTGAATAGCAATAATGAGAATGTGAGTCAATGAGTGCAATGGAGAGGAAGTTTCTAGAACGGGGAATTTGTTCAGTAGCTCACGTGCTGCTAGAGGTACCCGTGAGAAGCACATTATCCAAGTGCCCGCCCCTAGTCCTTAATGTAGGAGGTCACTGGTGACTGTGGAGAGGTCACTGGTGACTGTGGGGATGTCACTGGTGACTGTGGAGAGGTCACTGGTGACTGTGGGGATGTCACTGGTGACTGTGGGGATGTCATTGGTGACTGTGGGGAGGTCACTGGTGACTGTGGGGATGTCATTGGTGACTGTGGCAGAGGTCATTGGTGACTGTGGAGAGGTCACTGGTGACTATGAGCAGTTCACTGGTGACTGTGGGGATGTCATTGGTGACTGTGGCAGAGGTCATTGGTGACTGTGGAGAGGTCACTGGTGACTGTGGAGAGGTCATTGGTGATTGTGGAGAGGTCACTGGTGACTGTGGGGAGGTCATTGGTGACTGTGGGGAGGTCACTGTTGACTGTGGAAATCTCACTGGTGACTGTGGGGATGTCATTGGTGACTGTGAGCAGGTCACTGGTGACTGTGGAGAGGTCATTGACGACTGTGCCAGAGGTTATTGGTGATTGTGGGACAGTCATTGATTACTGTGGGGAGGTTATTACTGACTGTGGGGAGGTCATTAGTGACTGAGGGGAGGTCACTGATGACTGTGGGACAGGTATTGGTGACTGTGGGACAGTCACTGGTGATTGTGACAGAGGTCATTGATGACTGTGGGGATGTCATTAGTGACTATGGGGATGTCATTGGTCTCTGTGCAGGGAGGCAGAATACTAAGGCTTGAGCAAAAAGGAGAAAAAGTAATGAGTGTGAAAAGTGCCTCAAGACGCTTGACTCAGAGGAAGGAGAAAGATAATGCAATTTTATAGAAATCAGAACAATATGGGGGGGGCATCTAGACCATTTCAACACCAATGAGAAAGCTCTGTTACAGACACAGGTATAAGAACAAATGATGAAAGGGACAAGAGAGTGTGGGCTGCCAGAGATGGGCAGGAGAGAAAAAATAACAACCTAATTTTTTATTTTTATCAGCTTTACGAATTTTTGCTATATTTTGTTTTTGTTACCCATCTTTCTGGGATAACACTAATATAAAATGCCAGCCTAGCATCTCTTTCTTGTTCTAAAAGTTAAGTCAGACTAATAATCAGGCATAATATTTATAAAACCTGTGTTATTAACATGGGAATATATAGGCAATTATAAAAGTATGTACTCTTTTTTTTTTTAATCAAATAAGACCCATCTGTTAGAGTGGAGAAGACAGTACTTTAAAATTCATGCAGCCTTTTGATCCTACAGAGGCCGTTTGAGACGTCAGTTAAGAGCCTGGATTCCCATTAAGCTGTGTGGACCGGGATTCTCTGTCTCCCCTTGTGATCCAATGTGCTTTACTCATCTCTTGTGTAAAATTACATGGCCGTGACTCTCTGCCCTGGTCATCACGGCAGGGCAGATGGGATCACACGCTGGCACTTAGTCACTTGTGCGGAAGTACAAGGCTGCTACAGAAATTGCATTGGAAAAAACCCCATAAGCTGGCGTGGTTCACTCCCCTTAACCCAACCCTTAGAAGGCTGACGTAGGGGGATTCCTGCTTGTTTAAAGTCAGCCGGAGCTAAATAATGATTTCTAGGTCAGCCTGTGCTATAGAATGAGACAGTTTTAAAAAAATAAACACTCAAATCTCTCTCTCTCTCTCTCTCTCTCTCTCTCTCTCTCTCTCTCTCTCTCTTTCTCTCTCTCTTTCTCATACACTCATGAACTCAGTCATGCATGCATGCACACATTTACACACGCCACCACTGCCATCACACACAACAGTAACAGCGACAGCAATACCACAACAACCAGAACAAACTGAAGCATACTAAATGAGAACAAAACAAGAAACATGCACTTTCGTATTTTTCCATTCATTCTTGAATATAACAAAGGACCCTGCAGATATTCCTATATAGTAATTCCAACAAATTGTTGTAAATTGTTGTTTGTGAGCAGGTCACACAGGGCAGGCTAAGAGAATTAACCTAACTGATGCTTTTGTGACAGAAGGAAGGTGGCCAGTGAGGCAACTCTAGTCACTCCCCGTCTTCAGTACTTAAAATGTAGGAATTAGCAAATGCTTTAGTTTACTGTAAAAGTACATCCAAATTCTCTGAGTTCCAGGCCATCCTGGTTTACTGAGTGAGTTTCAGGGCAGACAGGGCTACAGAGAGAAACCCTGTATCAAAAAAAGGACGAACAAAAAGATATCTTGGGAGCAATCCGTTTTAGTTCCCTTTGATCAATTGGTTTTTCATATATAAATTAGGAAATGGGAAATTATACATCATTGTGATTTCTCTAAAATAACACAAATCTATTTCCAGCCTCATTATCTTGAAAATGGAATTGGCTAGAAGGTTGCTGAATCGTTGCTCAGGAACCTACTACCTTAAGATCACAACTTATCAACATTACCAGGGAGAAACCACTTCGCAAAATTTCTTGGACAGCCATTATTAAACTTTCTGCTTTCACTGTCAAGAGTCTGGGTGTGGAGTAGCAAGGCTCTCAATGTGGGCTCTTTCCAGGCTAAATAACAGTTAGGCCAAGGCTGTGTTCACATCTAGGGTTGAAAAAATTCTTAACCCCCGTAGCACACGGTGCACCTCTGTCTTGTTGCAGTCTGGAAGAATTGCCTCTTCTCTTCTTGGTGCAGGCTGTTGGTCTCCCAGCTAGAGGCTGTCTTCACCTCACTTACAGATGGAAGGCAGAACAAAATGGCTCCCTTCCTCCCAACCAGTAGGAGGCCTTTACCTCCTAGTGGGCATATCCTGGGCTCCGATCTTTGACAAACTTTATTATCCAAATTGGAAAGGCAAATCACACCCCCTGATGGATGGTCTATCTCACCAGAGCAGCGTTAAAGCACTGGGAAGACAGCAAACTCACATCTGTGAACGCACGTTTTTAAAGATTCCAGTTTTCACCTGGAAGCTTGAACCGGGTCATTGGCAGCATGAGCTAATGGCTGTTTTCCTTGAGGTAACAGGGTCAATTTGTTCACCTCCCTCAAGATAATGAGTTCCAAAATCCCCACTCTGTATAACCATAGCACGCTTGTTGCTCTTAAGAAGAAAGGGCACTCCACGAATAACACAGCAGTAGTGCACTCTGTGAGCTATTTGCTTTTCTTAAGAGAAAAAATAGTCTTATCCTTGTGTTTGGCCTCAAGACCCTTTCAGAAGGTCGGCGGGGTTAACTAGGTTTTCATAATAACATTAAGATGCCAGTTGCCTTTTCTCACTGGTTCAGCAGTTACAAAAGCAGCAACATGGGATGATTGACACTGGGCATGACTGGAGATCACGAAGAAGCCATCCCGTGGCGAGTCACCCTGGCTCACTGGCACTCCGAGGAAAACATGGGTGGTTTGGTTGTTGCTCCAACAGAACGCATCTTGCAAGTTTTGTTTGTCTTGTTTGGATTTGATTTGATTTTTGTGGCTTCTGTTTGTTTGGTTGGTTGATTTTTTCATGTTTTTAGTCTATCTCGGTCCTGCAAGTCCATATCCTTTACTCCCTTAAGGGAAGAGAGGGACGACCCCCGCAGGTCTCATATATTAAACTCTCAGGACAGCTGTTGTAATGCTGAAGATTAATTCATTGATGGTCTCAGTAAGTTTTACACTCTGCTGATTTGATTCTATTTCCGAAAGAAATATTTGTTCCGTCTCATTTGAAGTTGGTTTGTTCGTGAAGGATGATGTGATATTTCTCTCCCAAAGTTACTAATGAGTTGTCCCCTAGGGTGACAAAGTTTTATCTTATTTTCCCATTTACTGTCATTGGAAAGTCGTAAATCTGAAAGTAAAGCTAAGCACAATAAACTAAATTCTACAACCTCTATAATCATGAAGGTGATCTGAAATTCTAGACAGAAAAAAAGAACCTAAAATGCATCCCAAAGCTAAACTCTTCTTAACCCATAAAGTTCAAGACAAAATTATAAAGTAATCCCATCCTTTTGACTCTTTCAGTTTTACTTATGTTTTTTTTATACATTTTATTACAAATGTTCATTGCTCTGCTTTTCAAACCTCTCAAATGGTTTTAGGAATTTTGATAATGTACCTTGAACTTGGGAGCAATGTATTGATAACTAGAAAACTGGAT
Source organism: Rattus norvegicus (assembly GCF_021556685.1). Taxonomy (NCBI): domain Eukaryota; kingdom Metazoa; phylum Chordata; class Mammalia; order Rodentia; family Muridae; genus Rattus; species Rattus norvegicus. The sequence goes on along the minus strand of NC_141535.1, from coordinate 219,619,187 downwards.
TTAGGTGAAAACAAGGGGTTATTATTTGAGCCATATCACTTGAAAGTTTCAAGTCTTTTATGTAGGATTTCTTTTTGTAGCTTTTCCATATTCAAGGTCCTTCTCAGAACACAGAGAGAGACTCAATGATGATCAGACCCAAAGACAAGCTCTAAGGTTCAGATAAGGGATGGAAGGTTTGTCACCAGTAACAATCATTGCCAATAATACTGACTGGCCATTTTAACAAACAGGCATCTGGCAATAAGTCCCATTCATTGTAAGTTAAGGAATTTTATGACACATTTCCTAAAAAGGAAAAATGCTAGTATAAACTTTTACATATATTCTTTGATTAAAAGCTGGTAAACCATTTGCAAGTTTTTGGCTAAATATTTTTCTCTTACATGTTAGTGCTTGTTATCTCTTCTATAAAATCAGTTTAAACATTTATCACTCTGACCCAATGGCATATGGAAAGGTATGGAAGAATACAGGGGGAGATGACAACATGTGCATCTGTGACAAAAGTGATAGCATGTGGAAGGAACCAGAGGGATGAATGCCACTCGTACTTTTTGAAGACAACGGGTAAGCGCATAGCTGAGCATTTCCAACGCATGAGTTACTCTGAAAGTCTGAGACCTATGAGAACAGGCAAGAGGGCAACTTTACTCGCACGTTGCCCTCAAAATAAGTCATGAGTTTTAAGGCTAAGCCGATCTGGCATGCGAAGGGACGGCTGTTGATCTTTTATCCTAATTTTGGATTAATTGTGATCTACAGCCTTGCGTAAACATGCTATCACTGTGCTTCTGCTCCTCCACAGCTAAACATTAATCCCTCTTAATGCTCTAAGTCAACTTTTAGTCCTTAGCAGAATTTACCTTAATCTCTTAGTAGTAAGTTAACCGATTTACAAAACATAATCCATGAGCCCAGAATCTTAAGGATGTGTGATCACTAGCAACCTACCTTTACCCAGTTGACTTGACTTGACACATAGCGGCAAAAGGAGCTTGTGAGGATGACCCTAGATTGTAAATTTGTGATGTTTTCCATTGTATTCTAATATAGCAAAGCAACAGCTGAATGCCTGTGTGTTGGAGTTGAAGCGTGTGTGTGTGTGTGTGTGTGTGTGTGTGTGTGTGCGTGTGCGCGTGAGTCTTGGTATGTATGTAGTTAGTATTTGTAATTTTATAAGTATGGCTAATAGGAGCCAATTACTTTTCTGCATTGTATTTTTCTTTTTCTGCTTAGGCCTTTGCAGCTAATGGAGTCAGTCATCTGAATTAGTGGCAGCTCTTTCTCCATGCTTTAGGTACCGTTTGCCTTTATTTCCTAATTATTTAAGCATGTGCTCTATGATCATGGAAAACTGCCCTGTACACAAAGTCTGGTTTCAGTCTTTTAAATTGGAGTACGGGCATCAGTATTAGTGATGACAACCTCAGATGGCTCTGTAATGTAATTTGCTTCTGAAAATCATTCACATAGCATGGATTTTAAATTTGAAACTTACTTGACTCTTGAGGTCACCCAAGGTTACATTCTCTCTTACTTCGTGCCAGCCAGGAGGTACTTTTCTATCTGCAACTGTGTTCCACTTCACTCTAGTCAGAGCTCACTGACTTCCTGGAAACCTCTTTCATATGAAGGCTTCTCTTAAATCACAGAAGTTACGATTTGCCAAGCCTCCGTCCCTAAGGCAAAAGATGACATATGTGGTTGGTAAATATAGTTCTTTGTTACTGTGTTCTGAACCTGTGGATTTCATTCTCTTTGAGAACTCATAAGTGCTCACATTGCTTGCCATATATATGCAGAGATGTTTGAAGCTGGGTACTTCTTTGTAAAGCGGCTGTAGCGTATTCACACGTATGACAAGCCTGTGTAGAAATGGAGTTGATCAAACTTGGGAAATAGCCTCATATCTACCTCGTAATCTAAGGAACGAATGTTGAGTATTTTTAAAGTTGCATTTAGAAACTTGTTGTTCTTCTTTAATGTGCATCACTGAGCGTGCACGTCCTGCATTGAGTGACACAGGTGAACTTGTGTCTGCACACTCACTGGTGTCAGCTTTGTTCTATGCCTCATCCAATGTGGGCGATTATCAAGAAAATGGCAGCAGGCTCTGCGAAGTGGGTGTGCATGGTTCAGTTTCTTGTAACCACAATCAGTCTTGGGGAAATAAATGTACTCATAGTAACACACACGCACGCATGCACATTACCTAAGAGGAAAGCTGCTAGAGAAAGATCCGGAAAAAGGAATGGAAGTTGCCTGAAAGGAAGTTATGAAAAGTTGCCTCTGAGGCAGGAGAAGACACCTCATCACATGACACTTGTCAGCCCATGGATGAACTATGTATTTTTGGTGATTTTCCTTTGTACTAGACACAGGGCCATCAAATGCAATGCATCCTGACTCTATTCATTGGAATTCTCTTCAGTTACCTTCAGAATGTGGTAAATTGTGGCACATTAACTAGTATGGGTGAAATTTTTTTCCTTTGGTAAAGGAAGTGTGGTTTCCTCCACTGAACCTACAAGAGCAATGAGGGTGGAACCAGTCCAGACAGCTCCATAGCACTGTAAGTCGAGAGACTGAGCAGAGCAGAGACATGGCATATGGCTACCACCACTCAGAACATTTACTTTATTCTCAGCACCGTTTTCGGAACATGGGATGCTGTCAGAGACCAGATCAGACAGGGTTCCTGATCTCTAGAGAAGGGATCACTTGATCCCTGTTCAAGTAAAGAACAAAAGTGGGGCCAGAAAAATCAGCACCAGATGCGATGAATCATTCATAAGATTTGTTGGAGGATGAAAAGTATTATAGAACAAAAGAAGGAATAGGGAAGGATGGCACAGGTGAGGAGTACCACGTGGGCGTGGGCGTGGGCGTGGGCATGGGCATGGGCGTGGCTTTTCAGGTTGCCTGCAGCAGCAGTGTGTTCGAAAGGAGGTAGTTAAGTTTGGTGAAGAACGCAAAGGAAGGATGTTTCAGGGAAGAATACTACAGCTAGAGGTAGCAAGGACCATGCATCTCCTAAGAAGGGAGAGTTGCCATGTTCATCGCAGCCTTATTTATAATAGCCAGAAGCTGGAAAGAACCCAGATGCCCTTCAACAGAGGAATGGATACAGAAAATGTGGTACATCTACACAATGGAATATTACTCACCTATCAAAAACAATGACTTTATGAAATTCGTAGGCAAATGGTTGGAACTGGAAAATATCATCCTGAGTGAGGTAACCCAATCACAGAGAAACACACATGGTATGCACTCATTGATAAGTGGCTATTAGCCCAAATGCTTGAATTACCCTAGATGCCTAGAACACATGAAACTCAAGACGGATGATCAAAATGTGAATGCTTCACTCCTTCTTTAAAAGGGGAACAAGAATACCCTTGGCAGGGAATAGAGAGGCAAAGACTAAAACAGACACAGAAGGAACACCCATTCAGAGCCTGCCCCACATGTGGCCCATACATATACAGCCATCCAATTAGACAAGATGGTGAAGCAAAGAAGTGCAGGCAGACAGGAGCTGGATGTAGATCGCTCCTGAGAGACACAGCCAGAATACAGCAAATACAGAGGCGAATGCCAGCAGCAAACCACTGAACTGAGAATAGGACCCCCGTTGAAGGAATCAGAGAAAGAACTGGAAGAGCTTGAAGGGGCTCGAGACCCCATATGTACAACAATGCCAAGCAACCAGAGCTTCCAGGGACTAAGCCACTACCTAAAGACTATACATGGACTGACCCTGGACTCTGACCTCATAGGTAGCAATGAATATCCTAGTAAGAGCACCAGTGGAAGGGGAAGCCCTGGGTCCTGCTAAGATTGAACCCCCAGTAAACTAGATTGTTGGGGGCAGGGCGGCAATGGGGGGAGGATGGGGAAGGGAACACCCATAAAGAAGGGGAGGGAGAGGGATTAGGGGGATGTTTGCCCGGAAACGGGGAAAGGGAATAACACTCGAAATGTATATAAGAAATACTCAAGTTAATAATAATAAAAAAAGGGAGAGTTGCCCAGGGCTACCAACCTAGGGGCTCTAATAAAACCAGGAAAAGGGGTAGAGGTAAAGGGGAGAGCAGCAGTCAGAAGGGGCCTGACTCCAGGTCCTCTGCTCTTGGTTAGAATTATAGCATCTGGTTTTAAATTAGGGGCCTTCTGGGAAAGTGATGTGGTCTGATGAGCATTACTGAAAGACACTTTGATCTCGTCACTGCAAATGGACTACTAAGGAACAAACATTGCAACAAGAGGACTTTGCAAGCTGAAGCAAAGTGTCCTGAGGACACTGGAAGAGCTTCACGGGGCAGCTTCCAAAGACGGCATAGTATACAGTGTTCGGTGGGTCGAATTCAGTTTTGAGGCACAAACTGTTATTGGCCATATTCATAATCATTGCCTTAGTACTTGCCTTCGCCTTCCTGATTCACTGTGATCTAGAACGAGCTTAAAGTCTACCTACTACAGTGAAAGTGGATGTGCTCTGCCATCCTGGAAAAGAAGATCCTTCCCTAGCACTTTAATAATGTGACTGAAGGGTTAAGAAGTGAGTTGCAAGTGAGGCATGTTGAAATGCCCTGAGTTGATAAATGTTATTGAAGTTCAGGTTCGACGAGAAGCATGAGCGGATGGAGATGGCTCATCTAAGATTATCCACTGCTCTCGCAGAGGACCAGGCTCAGTTCCTAGCTTAGACAGGGTAGACAATCATAAGCACGAGAAATCTGAAGATAAAAATGAGTTGACCCAGAAGATGAAGCAGATGCTCTTTGCTTTGAATTCAGATGCTTAGATAGACATCATATCTTAAAAAATTCAGCATATCCTGCCAAGCTGTCCTGGAAAATGGGGGTAGCCAGTGTCAGCCTCCGAGTGTCTGTATCCCAGTCATGCAGTACCATGCCTAGGTAAGGTAGAACTTCAGATTGAGAAGGCAGAGATGAAGTTGTGAAGTCCTTTCCCTCTCCAGTGAGGAAGTGGATGTCTAGTACGGTGAGTGGCAGAGTCCTGTCTCCACCCCAGTCTCTGGTCCTGAGGGTCTCTTGTGCACCACGCTGCTAGCCAATTAGTGGGGTTGTTATGAGTGTTGTAAAACTGTTTCCTTTTGGATATCCAGTTCCCCTACTGTTTTAACAATGCCTTAAAAGCCATTAAATAAAAATAAAACAGGCTGATGGCCACAGAGGTGTCCACCAAGCAGTTGTCAAAATGGACAGGTTAGAAACAAGAAGGATTTTTGAAATTAGAGTCTTGAAAGTTGAACTTCATGATTTAATTTTCTTAAAACACGCACTGATTTGTGACTGACTCCATACAGTAAGACGTTAGTGGTGGGTTTGCAAGGGTTGGGACACGTGGAGCCTCTAAGAAAGATGGAGCACACTGAAGGTGCGGCATGAGTGAGCTTGACAGAGGCCTTTCATTCACTTCTTCCTCATGCAGGACCCTAGTAGCAATGCTGTGAATTCATCTACACGTTAACTGCAACCTAGTGAAGACTTTTCCTAATTATTTAAGGTGCAGAAACAATTTGCTGTAAATTATTTGCTTGAATCTCAGAACCATACAAAGTGATTTCGGGCAATCAGGGAATCGAAAGGGAAACACCAGTTTGCCATGGGTGCATGGCTGTCCTGTGCAGCCACCTGGACCAGAGCCTTCAGCCATATATATAACAGTATTTATTCTCACCAAAGGGAATAAAAATGGATTAGGAGGCAGACGGAAATAGGAAAGTTTCGAGATCTCTGGTACCTTTATGCTTTTACAGTTTTACAAACTCTTGTGTATTGACAGAAAGAAAAAAATAGCAGAGTGGAACAGTTAAGGAAGGAAGCTTTTGAACTTGACACCCTGACTTGGATGCCAGCTCCACCACCTGTTCTCTGTGAAACACAGGGACTTAGTTAACCACTTTGTAAGATGGGTGTGGTAATAGAAACTACTTGCCTAATCAGGCTGCTGTGGCAACAGGAACCCCGAAGGCTCGCACATGTCACAAACCTTTACTGAAAGTGCTAAAATCATAGCCTTATCCACTACAAATATAATCGACCATATTTTATTTGGGGCAGGTGTGTCAAAGTGCAAAATAAGCCTTGAGTACGTGGTTACACTTCTTGGCAGTGAACTCACAGCCATAAAATGCCACCATTTCCCAGTATTACTGAGTGTGGCAAGGAAGTAAAATCCTGACATGCAATAGGTGGGTTGGAGCAGAAGAAGTAATACTGACTCGTTAAAACTACTCATATTCCAATATAGTTTAATATTCTGTCTAAAATGTGTAAAAATAGTACAGATACACAAACAATACACACACACCACACATACACATTTATACATACATACACACATATACATTTATACACACGCATACACATATATATACACATATATATACACATATACACACTCACATATACACACACATATATATACACACATACACACTTACACACATACACACACACACACAGTACAGTATGCTTTAGAATGTAGAGTTAAATGTGAAGGTAATATAAAAAAATATCAAGATGACCAATTTAACGTTTAAGGCCAGAGAACTTTAAAAGCAGCCATAGAGATCTAGGGCGCACAATTCAAATACATAATATTAACGATATCAGAGCAAACGCCCAGAAGCCTCATGTCACTATATTGTGGGCATTGGAAGCATTGCTAAGACCATGTCTGTGGCATTCCTTTACATTGGAGACCCTCCTACTGGGCATTTCTTGTGGTTTTGTTTTATCTGCCAAACTGAATGAATGGGATTTGAATTGAATTCCTAGGGAACCCAATTTGTGGTGACAAATTACCACAGACTTGGTGGTTTGCAGTAGGAATTCATTCTTTTACAGCTCTGGAGGCCTGAAGTCCAACATTAAGGCATGGTCACGGTCCTTCAGCCTTTGGAGGCTCTGGGCATTCTTTGGCTGTAGCCAAATAACTGCACACTCAGCCTCTGACATCATGCTTTCTTCTACTCTCTGTCTTCCTCTAATTTCTCACAAAAGTAACCTTGTCGTCGGAGTGACCTCTATTGCCCTTTGTCCTCTGTAATCACCTGGAGACCCTAAATGCTGTCTCTTCTGCAGAACACTCCAAATGCGGTCACATGCACAGCTCCTGCATTTTGGCACATGGATCCCCTTCTCTACCTTCTACAGGCCAATGCTCTCTATCTCCCAAGCCATTGCAGCCTACACGTTTGCCGATGGTTCTTTGTTGTTACTACTGGCTGTCCACTGCATTCTTCTAAGTATCCTAGTGTTTTATTTTCTACTTCTCTATCCTCCACTAAGAGTCTCTTCTTCTTTTTTTTTTTTTATTAACTTGAGTATTTCTTATATACATTTCAAGTGTTATTCCCTTTCCCGGTTTCCGGGCAAACATCCCCCTCCCCCCTCCCCTTCCTTATGGGTGTTCCCCTCCCAACCCTCCCCCCATTGCCGCCTTCCCCCCATAGTCTAGTTCACTGGGGGTTCAGTCTTAGCAGGACCCAGGGCTTCCCCTTCCACTGGTGCTCTTACTAGGATATTCATTGCTACCTATGGGGTCAGAGTCCAGGGTCAGTCCATGTATAGTCTTTAGGTAGTGGCTTAGTCCCTGGAAGCTCTGGTTGCTTGACATTGTTGTACTTTTGGGGTCTAAGAGTCTCTTCTTGCTTTCCCTTCCCTCACTCAATTTCAGAGTTGGTGGTATCATGTGTTTTTATCTATTTTTGATTGGTTATGGTAGCCTTCCTACTTCCCACATGAATTAATATTTCATTTATATCACTTTATGAACCAGTCCAATGTGTAAGAGTGGAATGAGAAGATGACAAAAGTGGAAACGCAATACAGCGGAAGGACGAGATTCAGAAATCAAACGACTTCACTCAAGCCAGTCTGATGCCTTTAGCTAATCACAGATTAGTAGAGATCCCCTGAGTATGGAGATGGGAAGGCTTTAGGAGTCTGCATGCCTACAGAGAGCATGCATGATGCTCTTTGTCTTCATGCCATGGCTTTTTCAAAAAGTCTGTGCTTTTGAGAAACTTGGAGGAGCCCACTGCTATCAGTGAGGACACAGATTATCTTCTTTGGAGGTCTCTATGTAATGTAAGTCACATTTCCTTCTCTCTGGAACCTAAAATGCTCCCTCTTCCCTTACTCTTACCCTCCTTCTGTGTGTAAACCCAAAGATGACATTAGGTGCCTTCCTAATTAATTGAGTCATGTTTCATAATTGAACCCAGTCCTAGCCAATTCCAGGTAATATATTTAGCCATCTTATCTGGGGATTTTCTGTCTCTGACTCTCACACAGTGGGATTATAGTTGGTCACCAGGCCTCCCTGGCTCTTAACTCTCATCCCCGGGCTTGTGCAGTGAGCATTTTATTCATTGACTCATCTCCCTAGCCCTAAAGCTGTTTTTCAATAGGATCAGAATTCATAAAGAGTATGGAGACATCATTTATCAGATTTTATCTAAACTTAGTCAATGAGGCAAGAAGCTAATGACTGAACCGTTTCTTGGGGTCAGCTCTCTTGATTTGAAATCCAGTGTGATCTCTAGTGTATGTCCACAGTAAAGAAGTATATAGGATGATGCCGCTATGCAGCAAGGCAGGTCCAGGATAAGGTGAAACCTATCATTGGATGAGAAGGAAGGATATGTGGGGGGAAAAGTCTAGGAAGGAGAGAGGAGGAGGGGGAAGCAAAAAAATCAAGATTGAGACAGAGGAGTACGATTCCAATCCAGGTGGTCTAGGTCAATTTAATCTTGTATAGGTAGGTGGTTTCTATCTTTATTAATTGGCAGTGAATTTATTCTGTGAATATATTGTGTATTGAGTGTTTAACATATAAATCTAATTGCTAAAATGCAAGTTTCAGGAATGTAGATTTTTACCCACCAAGGGGACAGTGTGTGAAGTCAGTTGGCAGAGAAGACAGCCTTGTGAGAACACGCGGGAACCAGTTCCGCCACCTTTTTAATCTTACTACGACAGAAATAGCCTTAGACATACACAACAATCTAACACTAATTCAATTTTTTCCAAGCGTGCGAGAAGGCAGAACATTGTGTGAGTCAGTGAACAGGAGAATCCTTTGTCTCCTCCCACCATGTGGATTCTGGGGATTCAATTCAGATCACTGGGCTTTGGTGGCAAGTGCCTTTTATCTGATGAGCCATCTTCCTAGCCCAGATTCAAATATTTTATTATGGGAAACTTCTGGAAAATGATAAAAATGTAATATAAGATATATAATAAGAAAAATGACATTGGTACACATGGACTCTGAACAGAAGAGTAGCCCTTTTGTTGTTGTAAAAAATAAAAAAGGATGGTTATCTTTTATCCCCACTCAGTCTAGCACCACAGGGCCCCAAGATATCTGCTAGATATCTTGGCAGAAACACATCCCAATTCTGTGGCAGCGGTCCAGTGTCTCCAGACACCACACATCTTCCTACACTCAAACCATCACATGAAAGAACACACAACACAATAATCTTAGATCCAATTGATAAGATATAATTGCCCACCTAAACATACAAAGCCCAGTACCATCCATCCCTTAAGAACATTAATAATAACCTGTAAATACACAGAGCAGAATCTTAACGTCACCTGCCATATTGTCCTGCCACCGCTTCTCTCCATGTTCTTCCTGTCTCTCCCCTCTCCGTTCCAGCACCTTCCTCTTCCTTCAAACTCTTCTCCCGCCCATCCTTCCTTCTCATCCAATGACAAGCCTCCTCTATCCTGTTCCTGCCCTCATCTGTATTTTACAATTTAAATGGGGAGAAGGTTCTGTTGAAGTCACCTGAGTCCTGAGTACAAGACTAGGCAGCCGTCCTGTGTTGTGTGTTCTTTCATGTGATGGTTTGAGTGTAGGAAGATGTGTGGTGTCTGGAGACACTGGGCCGCTGCCACAGAATTGGGATGTGTTTCTGCCAAGATATCTAGCAGATATCTTGGGGCCCTGTGGTGCCAGACCTAGTGGGGATAAAAGATAATTATACTTTTTTATTTTTTATACTTTACAACAATACCCTTTTAATTAAATGTGAGATTTGGTGCACACACCATGCATAGTGCACCTAGGCAATATGCATTTGGGTAGGAGACATCTACAGGAAATGGCCTGCTCTTGGTTGACAATATGAACTATGATAGAATGCTTAATAAGACTGGCAATCTCCAAATGATAGCAGAGTTTCATGCTGATCATATAATGTATTAACCACAGGCATTTGTGTTATTTATTGCTGTCATTGTGCACTTTTTTTTACATCCATGAAAATCTCTCAGAAACCATATTATTAGTTCAGATGACAAAAGATACTATTTCAGATTTGAGTCTAGAGCTTCTTAATGTTTTTTTATTATATATGAAACCACATACCATTACAGACCATGTCTTTTGATTTCTATGCTTATTGACTTTGCAATTAATACTCATTTATTCTCTTGGCTGAAGACGTATTCATGACATTACCTACTTAAGAATGAATTCCTTGCCTGTAGAATTTGGCTTCTAAATTAATTATACCTTTAAGAAGGAAAAAAAAAGGAAGGAAACCTTACTTGGACTAGCCCTTTGCCAGAGATCTGAAGACAGTGGCAGACTGTGTAATGTGTGACTGTGTGTCTTTGTTTTCTACACAATTCATTTGGACATTAGACCTCACTAGACTAGTAGAATTAAGGCAAATCCACAAGGCATGAAAGAGCATGAAGCAAGCAGCAATTATCTCAGAAGAACAATTTTGCTGCTCCTTTTTACGACTTTTTTTCCCAATGGTTTCTGCCTTAAAGAGTTTCAAACAGAAGAACACTGTCCCTTTGCAATATAAGCATTTCAGCACCTTTATTTACACACATGCACACATAGTGCATGGTAGCACGTAAATATTATAATTGTGTCATCTGAGCTGCTCAGTAGGTTGAACAATGCTTTTCTTGAGGTCAAGGTCATGAGTTCAAATGCCTTTTGGACAGCACAGTCTCACAGAAAGGGCCATGCTCTGAAGCCATGGGTTGTTCTTCAGTCCTTGCCCACCTCCTAGTATGTGTACTGGTGCCCATCAGAGCTAGTGTTTAGCAGTTTCTGGCAGTCTCATAGAATGCAGCGAGGCTTGGCACTTCTGATGATTTGCACTGCTTCGTTTGTTGAAGCAAAGTGAAAAAACAGAAACTAATGCCTACTTTGTGTCTAGCAACTTAGATGCTGATTTGGGGAATTTACTCTGAGATGAACTCTTGAGTTCTATAATGAACAGGGCCAAAAGGAGCCTTAAGTATCACGACCTAGAAATATCATCTTGAGTGAGGTAACTCAATCAGGGAAAAAAAAACCCTACACATAGTATACACTCACTGTTAAGTGAATATTAGCCCAAAATCTCGGATTACCCAAGATAAAATCCATAGACCACATGAAACTCAAGAAGGACAACCAAAATACAGTCCTTAAAGCGGGGAACAAAAGTATTCATAAGAGGAGCTATGGAGACAAAGTTTGGAGCAGAGACTGAAGGAATGACCAATCAGAGCCTGCTTCACCTGGGGATCCATCCCATATGAAGCCACCAAACCCAGACAATATTGCTGATGCCAAGAAGTGCATGCTGACAGGAGCCTGATAAAACTGTCTCCTGAGAGGCTCGGCCAGAGCATGAAAAATACAAAGGTGAATGCTAGCAGCAAACCACTGAACTGAGAACAGGGTCCCCATCAGAGGAGTTACAGAAAGGATTGAAGGAGCTGAAGGGGCTTGCAACTCCATAAGAACAACAATACCAACCAACCAGAGCTCCCAGGAACTAAACTACTACCCAAAGACTATACATGGACAGATGCATGGGTCCAACTGCATATGTAGCAGAGGGTAACCTTGTTGGGCACCAATGGGAGGAGAATCCCTTGGTCCTGGCAATGCTGGACCCCTAATGTAGGGGAATGTCAGGGTGGGGAGGTGGGAAGGGGGGGTGGTTGGGTATCCTTATAGAAGAAGGGGGATGGGGATGAGTATGGGATAGGGGGCTTATGGATGGGAAACAAAAAAAGAGAATAACATTTGAAATGTAAATAAAAAATTCAATTAAAAATAAAGAATCATGACCTAAGCCTCAAGAGACTCCCCAGGGAATGGGGAGGTCTGGTAGAGGGGGTTGGGGTGTGGAGACATCCTCATGGGGACAAGGGGAGGAGATATGGGATGTAGAACAGTCAGAGGGTGGACGGGGATGGGGATAAAATCTGGACTGTTAAAAAAAGATTAAATAAATAAAATTAAAACAAAAAAAGAATCACCATCTTGAACGTTATCATCTGTGTTTATCCTAAAGAACCCTTCTCTTCCTAAATCTTTTGGTTCACTTCCCCCATCTTCCAGAGTCAAGTATGTTTTCATTTCATAATAGAAGATTTAGTAAAACTTCATATAAACTTGAAGCCTCAAAAACTAATGAAGTATAAATGAAGTAAGGATGTAGGAGCTTGGCACGATGCTTCAGAGCACACAGTAAATGCTAATGAGCATCTAAGTGAACCAAATGCAAGTAAATAGAACATAAATTATTCATTCATTCACTCACTCACTCACTCACTCATTCATCCATTCATTCATTCATTTACGAGAAAAGTCTCTTTACCTATCCACTCTCTTGGAGCTTACTACATGGATCAGAGTGGCCTCAAACTCAGAAAGATCCATAATAATGCTTCCTTTGCCTCCTGATGAACATGGGTGGAGTCACTATACAAGACTCTATTCTGGCTTCTGAACTTAGCTTTCTAAAATATTCCTCAGAGTGGGTAAGAGCAGATCCAATAATCAAGTGAGCTATTTAAGCATATTCTCTTGGTGAATGGTCTACCCTGGAATCATAAGAAAAAGGATGTGAAACCTTTGATATGTAAAAGGATTTCAAGGGGACGTACTTTAGACCCACATACATCAACGGGTTCCTTTTTGGAAGTCTTTCCCCCCTCAGTTTAATGTTGGGTAGGCAGTCAAACTTTCAAAGGTGTGAAATTACCACTAAAAACCTGAAATCCTCATCTCTTCATTAATTAGCTTCTTTACTGCCATTTCAGGTTATTCCATTAATAAGCTGATAGTATGTCCTGTATATCAAACTGAGATGGGATATTAAGTTCAAAGTTTAAAATGGACCAAGATACCCTTAATGTTCTGTATTTTACAGAAGTTATTGTTCAGGTCAATCAGATGCTGTGTTAAAGGTATGATGGAGAAGCCTCTGCACTGAACCTAGGAGATTCCTGTTCAAAGGGATTAGGGGTCAAGGCTGATCAAATCTTCAAAAGTTTATTTAAAGTGTTAAGCAAAATAATCGAAAGCTCTATGCTTTCCTCTCTAGCATCCTAATGATGCTGAATGTGCAAGGCGTCTTACTGAGAAGGTGGTTGCTTCTCATTGTTCTTGACTGGCTGTTCATGGGAAAGGTTCCTGTCTTTGCATGAAGATTCCTGAGCAAGGAATATTGAGTATAAATGTAAGGGGATCTTTGCAAAGATAGGCCATAGGTCAGGGCTTGGGTGCTTCTTGCTCTTGGGCTTGAGTTCAGTTCTTAGCATCAGTGCTGCATGGTTCACAGTCTCTTGCAACTCCAGATCCCTAGGATTTAATGCTCCCTTCTGGCTCTGTGATCATGTATGACACATAATTATACAGACATACACATAAATAAAAACAAAAGAGTAAAGTCTTAAACAAGAAGACAAATGCAATATCATTACTAGTTGTATTGATGACCACACTGTCTCTTGCTTTTTAGAGATCTGGAAACTGGAAAGCCATTGAACTTAAATGAATCACACCCAGGTAACAATGAGTGAGAAAAATAAATCATCATAAGAGCTCTTAAGAGTCTGATTCTTTTTATTCTTGGAGGAACTGTTCTATATGTCACCCTTTTTCTTTCTTTCTGGAGAACTACTCAATTTTTGTGTATTCTGCATCATCATAAATCTTTGTTTAACCTCAGAGGGTTTTCTGCTATAAAATTGTACATGAGCATAGTTACAATTTATTAAAACCTCTGAGGTCCTCAGGAAAGGGCTAGGAGCAATGATAGTGATGTGAACATATAATCATAAGTCATTTACGGAACCTCCTCCCTGAAGCACACAAAGACTCCATCACTGCTTAGACCAAAATCACGGAACCAAATATGGAGTCCTACATAGTCTCTCTGAGCCTCTTGACAAACCACACTGATGACAAATGCCATGGTCTTTCTTCAACAAAGTAAGGTGAGCTAAAATCCTAAGTACAGCCCATGTCCAGATCTTGCCGATAAACAGGAGATAGCAGCCCGTGGCAAAGGATGTGATTAGTGGTGTGTGGGGTTGGTCCCTGACACAATGTCAAGAGCAGAGGGTGTCTCAGGTGAGTCTGCCTCCCACAGCATGATCTGTGGATCATGGTTATGTTTATGCCGTGTCTCTGAAAACAAATTTATGTCCAGGAATCCAGGGTAAAAACACAAGTGGAAGTTTAGGTTCATTATTTTCCTGGAAGTCCCAGGAGTCTACTGTCTCACCATTTCAGTGTTGACTGGATAGATGACCACTGCTTCTGTAGTTTATTTGTTGAAAAGAAGTTTACAAGTATAACAGGACTATATATATATATATATATATATATATATATATATATATATATATATATATATATCCTAGACATTGAATGATAAAATATGATAAAGATTTTTTGACATTTACTTTTAGTTCACTTAAATTCTGCAGAAAGTTAAGCTAATTTATAGTATATAAAAAGGTAGAGTCTTTAAAATAATATTTTGCAGTAATTTCAGGCCTAAGCAATACGTACCTTATTTATGTCCCAAAGTTCACCACTAGTCTCTTTAGCTATCTGAGTGTTGCTGTCAAAAAACCAGAACAAAAAAAAAATGATCAAGGAACACGTGTATTTTGCCAGGGAACAAAGTGTGCTGGCTGTCCGAGGCTCCGTCACCAGCCCAGATCTGGTTCTTGTACTGGTCGACACCCTTCCTTGGATGTCTCAGAGACACCTCAGAATCAGCCTGGGCAAGAGTGAACTCCTGATCTTCCCTCCGACCTGGCCATCCTTCAGCACTTCCTATCTCAGTCCTTGGCACTGGCATCCACCCGTTTTGTGGCTCAGAAATGCAAGAGTCATTCTTCTTACCTCCTACCTCTCAGCCCTCCCTTTAATCCAACACAAGGCCCTGATTTTTATCCCTGTGAAGATCTCAGATCTTCCCAATGCTTTCTATCTCTGAGACCTCCATCCTTGTCCCAGCTATTGACTTGGGTCTACTTCCTGCCTCTGACCAATGCGTGAGTCACTTACCACCAACTGTATGCCAGTGACCTGGTCAAGCTTGTCTCTAATCAAATCACCTTGTTGTATCAAACCCTTCAGTTTACCTAAATACTAAGGTATTGGGGAGGAGCCTTAATCGCAACTCCCAAGCACTGTGTATTCTTATTACGCTCATCCTGCAGACTCACACTCTCCATTGGCATCTCTACGTAGCAGAGTAGGGATAGCTCTTCCTCTAGGATGTCACGACTATGACACCGGGCCTTAGCAGTGGCTTCTCTCTGCCTGGAATAAATCGCTCCCAACATTGCTAAGCCACATTTCTTACCTGTAGGTGTGTACTCAGCCCTGTAGTACCCTTTTGGGTAGCATTTCTGTATTTTGATGGTGTCACTGATTGTAGCAGTACTAGTAGTCCCTCTCCACTTCTTTGGTCTCTATGCTATAGATTTGATAAGACCAGCAGTGATATGCATGTTCTCTTCTCTTATGTTTCTGGTATTGAGTGCATTGCTGGGCTAGTTGTCACTTGATGAATACTTATTGAAAGAACAGCCCAGTTCATGATTGAGGTATGACTTTTTATGAGTTTGTTCCACAATGCCCTAATGAATGATAAGGAAGAACATACACTTTTAATGGTTTCACTTCAGTTTTTTTTTTCCTAAGAGCATCCAAAGGATGCCCAATTTGACCTTGAGTATGACTTAGGGAAACATGTTCAGTGGTGACTCGTTACTCTAACCTATCAAAGCAGAGAGGGGAAATGGGGTGGGTCCTGGAGAAGACAGGGAAGGGGGATGAGGAGAGAAGTACATGTACCTTGAAGGACAACGAAAGGATGGATCAAAAGTGGATGAGAAGAGGGCAAAAGGGTGCTGCTGTTTGTGGCACCTGGTGAAGAGCAGGAGACAGAAAGGCTGAACTTCCGCCAGGTGAACTGCTTCTGTCACACACACACACACACACACACGCACACACACATACACACACACACACACACACACAAGTAAGCACAATTCCACACTCACACCAGAGTATACATACATAAACACGTGGAAATCTAATGAGTAGCTCACCCGACTCCAAATAGGTGAAGTAATAGGAAATTTGTGAATTGAAAGCAGGGGCTCTTATTATTGTCTGTTTCTGTGTTGTTAGGGTCCCAATGTCTGCCCTCAAACTCAATCTTCTTGCATCAGCTTCCCAAGCGTAGGGTTGATAGGCAGACACCACCACCACCTCATCTGACCCGAACTCAGGATTCTTGGTTCCCTATCTACTATACATTGTTCTTCTATCAGGTTAAAATATCTCTGTATCTTTTGTATTTAAGGGTAATGAGCTAAAATTACCAATAAATTACATTTAACTATCATTGAGCTTTGATTTAAAACATTTTCTTCCATGAGAAAATTAAAGGCAAGGAAAAGAAAACAGTGCCTTGCATTTCCTTGGCCTCCGATAAGGCCTCACTATGAACACGGTCTTTAATAAAAACAATCCCTGCATTTTTCATGTTGTCTTTTAATATAATAATTGTGTAAACACACACATTAATTTTCTCAAGTCTTTGTCACAGGAGCCGTGGCTGATTCTCAATCAAATACAAACTCTTGTAAGCTTTTGATATTTCTTTCTTTCTTTCTTCTTCTCTCCACCCCCCAACCCCCATAGCTGCTTTTCCAGAGGTAGCTGCCTAAGAAAAAGCACTTTCAGTCTCTGCTTACTACTCGAACATTCGCTTGACTTTAATAGGCTGGGATGATTTCAGCTTATAAATCTTCAACTGGAGGATAAAGTTCAAGTAGATAAAATCAAACAGATGTTGGTGGGAGGATTTCTTCGTGACCCATAAAAGTGCTATCATCAAAGCTGAGAATCATTTGTTTTGAATTATTACACTGTTATCAAAAGGATTGTAACCGTCTGTTTGTTGAGGAATTGGATCTGTTTATCTGAAAACAGAGCAGAGATGCCAGGCTGAGGCGTTCCTGGGAATGTGTGGTTCAAATGATGGCTGACACTTGGGGGGGGGGCAGCTGAGACAGTCTGATTGACATTTGTCAGCAACATGGGCGTCTTCGGGGCATGCCATTCCTGAGTCGCAGCCAGAACGTGGCTGAAGGCAGGGGTGGGGTCAGGCTGGGGAAACCCCAGAGGAGAACTAGAACGTTAGCTTCGAAGTGAGGAATTAGCTGTTAGGGAGCTGAAAATAACTCATTTTCTGCACCTCAGATGGCAGGCTAGGAAACCGTTTGGCTGCTGCTTTCGGGAGGTCTGTTTGAGGGGCTGCAGCACACAGACCATTGGCTGCTGCTGCGGTGGGAGGGTCTCATGGCTTTGTCTGCCCCGTCTGTAAAGAGGCTCTCCGAATGCCTTGTTCTTGGCATGAATTTAGTTTATAAGATCAGGCATGTCTCAATATTGATGAACTTAAAAGGCGATGCCTAAGTGCAGAATATTCAGACATTACATAAAGAATTTTCTTAAACATACAGATGGCTGATACGTTGAAGCAGCCTCTGTTCAGTTAAATCTTCAACATGCCATTGGCACTAGCAAAATCGAACCTCGTGGAAAGTTCCAGCCAGCACAGCGTCTCTAGCAGAGTTTGCAGGCGCTGAATAATCTAGTTCTCTCTATAGAACCAAGATCACGTTTGTCTCAGCGCTTACGTGGACTCAGCGCTTGCTTCCTGGTTGTTTTGTTTCGATCGTTTTTATTAATGACGAGGGGTTCATCTTTGTCGCTCACGTGTAGTTGTCCACAGTTTGCTGCAGTACAGGATTTTATTGTCATTTCCCTGAAAAGTATGGTGACATTTAAAAGCTATATGTGACTACACACACACACACACACACACACACACACACATATTGCACACTTGGTCTCAATATAGATATTTTGGTCTTCCTTTTTATACCTGCAGATAAGAGCCTAAGATAAATCCTTCATGAACAACAAAAGCTCCATTTCTAGTTAAACCAGTGCAGGGTATATAGTCTGGACTGTTTTAAACGGCACTTAATGGGGAGAAATTCAGGAGATTCTCTTCGAACCTGTTCTCTGCCCACCTTGCAACCCCTAGGACTCAGGCTCCTGGACCTAGTTTCTTCCACCATAGATTAAGTGAGCGCTACAATACTTGGGTTTCATTTCTTGTTCTCACTGCACTGTGTAGACCCTGGTTCTGCAAGCTCTTGGTGGGCCAGGGACCTCAGCTACCGTGTGTCTCTGCCCCTGTAGCATAACTAGCTCAACCCTACTTTTCAGAATCACTTCAGACAGCTTTGGTTCCATGTGTTTTGGAAAATAAAGGAACAGCTATATTGTTCGATTTTTTTTCCTCCACTCTGTCTTGATGACATACAGAAAATTTTAGTTTAAGTCTGATCAGATATTATCACCTTTGATGTATTTTCTTACACTTTACCCCCTTCTTTCTAATTAATTGATAAATTAATTAAATAATTAATTTTACACTCCAGATTTTATTCCCCTTCCAGATTCATCCCCCCTGACTGTTCCACATCCCATACCTCCTCCCCACAACCCCCTCTCGTCTCCACAAGGATGTCCCCATCTCAACCACCCCACCAAACGTCTAAACTTCCTGGGGCCTCCTGTCTCTTGAGAGTTAAGTGCATCTTCTCTGACTGAACACAGAACCAGCAGTCCTCTGCTGCATATGTGTTGGAGGCCTCATCTCAGCTGGTGTATGCTGCCTGGTTGGTGATCCAGTGTCTGAGAGTTCTCAGGGGTCCAGGAATTGGGACTGCTGATCTTCCTACAGAATTGCCCTCCTCAGCTTCCTCCAGCTTCTCCCTAATTCAACCAGAGGGGCAAGCAGCTTCTATTCACTGGTTGGGTGCACATATCTGCATCTGACTCTTTCAGCTGCTTGTTGGGTCTTTTGGAGGGCAGTCATGGTAGGTCCCCTTTTGTGAACTCCCCATAGCCTCAGTAATGTGTCAGATTTTAGGGCTTCCCCTTGAGCTAGATCCCAGTTTGGTCCTGTCGCTGGACCTTCCTTTCCTCGGGCTCTTCTCCATTTCCATCCCTGCATTTCTTTCAGACAGGAAGAATTATGGATCAGAGCTTTGACTGTGGGATAGCAACCTCATCCCTCACTTGATGCCCTGTCTTTCTGCTGGAGGTGGGCTTTACAAGTTCCTTTTCCTCCAATGTAGGGCATTTCATTTAGCCCCCCCCCCCTTTGATTCCTGAGGATCTCTCACTTCCCAGGTCTCTGGTACATTCTAGAGCATCCTCCTAAGCTCCTTCCTCCTGAGGTTGCCTGTTTCCATTCTTTCTGCTGGCCTCAGGGCTTCAGTACTTTGCCCCCACCCAATACCAGATCATGTTCCCCTCTTCCCCTGCCCCCATCCCCTTTCCCTCTCTTCTCCCTCCCTCCCTACCCCCCTTGAGGTTGCTTTCTTCTCCCTCCCAAGTGGGACTGAGGTGTGCTCACTTGGACCCTTCAGCTTGTTGACCTTTTTGAGTTCTGTGGACCATATCTTGGGTATTCTGTACTTTTTTTGGCTAATATTTACTTATTAGTGAGAACATACTGTGCATGTCCTTTTGAGTCTGAGTTACTTTACTCAGGATGATATTTTCTAGTTTCATCCATTTGCCCGCAAAACTTAGAATATCCTTGTTCTTAAGAGCTGAGTAGTATTCCATTGCGTAAATGAACCATATTTTCTGTATTCATTCTTCTGTTGTGGGACATCTGGGTTGTTTCCAGTTTCTGGCTATCACAAATAAGGCCCCTATGAACATAGTAGAATATGTGCCCCTGGCCCTCATGAAACTAGAAATCTTCTGTAAGGCAAAGGACATAGTCAATAAGACAAATCAGCATCTTACAGAGTGGGAGAAGAACCTTCACTAACCCCACATCCCATAGAGGGCTAATATCCAAAATATGTAAAGAACTCAAGACACTAACTACCAAAAAACCAAACAACCCAATCAAAAAATGGGGTATAAAACTAAACTGAGAATTCACAACAGAGGAACATCGAATGGCTAAGAAGCACCTAAAGAAATGATCAAAGTCCTTAGTGATCAGACAAATGCAAATCAAAGACCCTGAGATTCTACCTACAGCAGTCAGAATAGCTAAGATCAAAATCTCAGGTGACAGCATGTGTTGGCAAGGATGTGGAGAAAGAGGTACATTCTTCCATTGCTGGTGGGATTGCAAACTGTTACAACACTCTGGAAATCAATTTGGAGGTTCCTCAGAAAATTGGAAATAGACCTACCTGAAGACCAATCTATACCACTCTTGGGAATATACCCAAAAGATGCCCCACTTTACCGCTTCTTAAGAAGCTAGTGTACATTATTTTCAGTGGTCAACTGACTATGGATGGACAGAAATGACTATCCTTTTGAGGACAGTCCCTAGTTGATATCTGAGTAGATGCACACTGATACCATATATCGCTCTAAAATTTTCTCTTCATAATCATTTTAAACCTTATTTAATTGAAAGCATGTGATGATTTCCCTCAAATGCCCCCTCCCCATTAAGTAAAACAATCACATAAATGAGAAAGCACTGCATCTTGGAAACACAGTAACGTTTGGATGGAATTATCAACAGGGGGATTCCTGGTACAATTCAAACAGGGATAGCTGGCTAGGGTGCTGAAGCTGTGAAAGCTGACAACTCTAGTCAGTTGCTCTGCTGACTTGACATCATGCGGTACCCAGACCATTGGGAGGGATCTTCCCATGCTCCTTTTTTCCTCCTTCCCCCTTCTTCTCCTAGAGCATTCTTCAAGTGAAAGAAGCTCTGGTGTGAATCATTCAAGAACTCAAAAAGTGACCCATTCAAAGCCTGCCCCACATGTGGCCCATACATATACAACCATCCAATTAGACAAGATGGATGAAGCAAAGAAGTGCAGGCCGACAGGAACTGGATGTAGATCTCTCCTGAGAGACACAGCCAGAATACAGCAAATACATATGTGAATGCCAGCAGCAAACCACTGAACTGAGAATGGGATCCCCGGTGAAGGAATCAGAGAAAGAACTGGAAGAGCTTGAAGGGGCTTGAGACCCCATATGAACAACAAAGCCAAGCAACCAGAGCTTCCAGGGACTAAGCCACTATCTAAAGACTATACATGGACTGACCCTGGACTCTGACCTCATAGGTAGCAATGAATATCCTAGTAAGAGCACCAGTGGAAGGGGAAGCCCTTGGTCCTGCCAAGACTGAACCCCCAGTGAACGTGATTGTTGGGGGGAGGGTGATAATGAGGGGAGAATGGGGAGGGGAAGCCCATATAGAAGGGGAGGGGGACGGGTTAGGGAGATGTTGGCCCAGAAACCAGGAAGAAGAATAACAATCGAAATGTAAATAAGAAATACTCAGTTAATAAAGATAAAAAAGTGACCTTAGGGCTAAACTGTATTTTTAAATTATTTTTTAGAAATAGGAGTTAAAAATCCTTAGTTTATAAAAATGGCTCAATGGGCAAGAAAGCATGTGGCAGAGTCCAATGGCTTCAATTGCCAGGATCTATGTGATGAGAACTGATTCCAGTAGGTCGTCCTCTGATTCATGCCCCACAATAAATAAATAAGAAGGTAAATAAATAAGTAAATGTAACGTTTTAAAAACAGCACCGCCCAACTTAGATTTCTCTAATAAACTGTTTAGCATCGACTGAACTGCAACAGAAGTTTCTCACTCTTTCCCTTTGTGCTCTCTCTCTCATGGCCAGTGTTTGAGATCTCGCCTCTCTTCTGCACTACTGGCATAGGTGGACACGAGTCTCTCCCATTCACTTTCCCATCACCTGTCCCTATAACACACATACAGAAGGATGCCTGTATCTACTGTTTGGTAGGTGTTCAAATAAAGAAAACAAAGCAATGTGGGACAAGAAAGAGATACAAGGAAGTGGGAGCAAGAGAAGGAAATCAGGGGGTGAATATAAGCAGGGTGTATTATATACATGCATGCTAAGCAAATGTTACGATGAAATTTGTTTTCTGTGATTATTGTAGGCTAATAAAAATAACTTGAAAAAAGAAAAGAAAATCCATGAAGTAAGAGAGCAGCCAGTACTTTCTCTTGGCATGTCCCCATTCCTTTGACTTTTACATGTCTATTTGCTACAGGACTGTGGTGTTCGAATGAGAAATGTCCCCCAAAGACCCATGTATTTGAATGTTTGGTCCCTACTTAGTGATGTTTTAGAGCAGTTATATCACTAAGCGTGGACTTTGCCCAGTGTGCTGTTCTTTCTGATTCCTGTGTATGGCTGTAAAGTGGTAACCAAGCTTCCTACTCTTGATGACTTACAGTGCCTTGACCACCATTATGAACTTTAGCTCTCTGAAACTGTAATTCTAAACTCTTCACTCCTTAAGTTGCTTGTGGTCATAGCAACAGAAAAATAATTAGACCCTGTGCTATATCAGGGTATGGATATAGGACAGAAGCAAAAGCCCCATGATGAAATTGCATGTTTGGAGGATGGGTGAACCAATTTTTGGACACATTTTGATGAAAACAAATCCCCCAGCATTGAAAGGTATAGGGAGTTGGGGCAAACCCAAGAACTTACAGGATAAAAAGAAAGGAGAATGGGAGGGAAGAAAGAGAAGAGAGGGAAGGGACGGAGGGAAGAAAGAAGGAAAATTCCGAGGCAAACAGGATTAGTCATGTATCTGGAGTGCTCTCCATACTGGTTTCACTGGAAGTTAGAATGGGAGTTGATATTTGTCTTATCAATGAGCATTCTGATCACTTCCTCCAATTGAACACCATTAACTCCTCATGGGAAACTGAAGGCACTTTGACCTCACACAGACCAAAGCTTATGCTGTTTGGATCACTATGGGTTTTTGTTTTAATTCCTTCTCAGGAGTACTAGTGCTTATTAAAACTTGGGTATTTTCAGATGAAATTTTTGCCAAGGTTGACTGAAACATCAGAAATATCTCGCAGGTATGGTGACAAATTCACAGAAGATCCAATTACATGGAGATTCCCTGAACTTGTAGACAGGGAATGGTGTATTCAAATCTGGTGACTCCTTACCACTACTCCATGCTTAGAATGGAGCACTGCATCTGCTTGTCTGACTGGCCCAGTCATATTGACATCTGAACATGCAAAAATGTTTCAACATGTATAAAACAGGAAATGCTTTAAAATACCTTTTTTCAGTGGAATTGAAATGAAATGAATTTCCCACAGCTGTTCAGTCAGGAAATTTACCTGATAGAAATCACTACCAACCTTAATTGCCCTTCATGAAAGTATCATTTCTCCAAGTAGCCTTTTCTTCTCAAGGCAAAATGAGGTTCTCCTTAGCAATTATTTTATAACACCTTATGATCTTCACTGTCCCTTAAATTAGGCTCAAAACATGTGGAAAGCATTTTTGTAACGTTTAAACCATTATAATTATGCACCCATTTTACAGAATAGCGTGCTTCATAGTGATGCGTTAATACAATGCAAATACATTTGGTTAACTCCCTCCATCATCCTCTACTGCCCTCCCTTCCCCCTCACACTGGATGTCTTCTCGTTCCCTGATAGTCTCCTTGTACTGTCACGTCTTCCCTCTTTTCTATTCAGTTTCCGTTTGTACAATAAAACATGTGTGACTTTTCTTTGAGTCTGGATTTTTTTTCAATTGATGCGATTGTAGTGGATTGCCTTATGTCAACTTGATACAAGCTAGGGTTATTCAAAAGGAGGGGACCTCAGTTGAGGAAATGCTTATAAAATCCTGCTATAAGGCAGTTGATGAGGGAGGGTCAAGTCCATTGTGGGTTGTGACATTCCTAGGTTGGTGGTCTTCTGTTCTATAAGAAATCGGGTTGAGCAAGTCCTGGGGAACAGGCCAGTAAGCAGCACCACTTTCTCCATGGCCTCTGCATAGCTCCTGCCTCCAGCTTCTTGCCATATACTGACTTCTTTCACAGTGAACATGATGGGGAAGTGTAGGCCAAATGAACTCTTTCCTCCCCAATTTATTGTTGGCCATGGTGTTTTATCACAGCAATAGAAAGCCTAACAAAAGATAATAGTGCTCGCCGGTTATGTTCATTCCTTGAAATTTTTGGTCTTCTTCATGACTAAATACTATGCCAATATTTGTGCATATCACACTTTCTCATCTATTCATTTGCTGATGAAGCCCTAGGCTGAACACACAACTATAGGCTTCCTTATTTATGCTTAAAATATTATGGGAAATAGAATGTCTCTTAGGGACTCTTCAGGATCCAGTGACTCAAACACTGCTCTGAGTGACATTAATGAATATTTTATATAGTATATAGAGAAGAAAAAATGTACATATTGACAGTTTCTTTTGTTTGTCTGAAATTCACAGTTACTTTTAACACTTGTGGAGCCTCACTGTATGAGAGCTCTATTCATCTGTCCCCTCGCTTAGATAGTCATATATGGTTTTCAGCCATTGTCCTAAATTCTAACGGACTGAGAAGCCAAATTTATTCTTTCACTGTTCACTTAAAGTGTTGCCATTTATATTATGTCAGGTATGTGCTAAAGGAATAGGAGGGTGTGGGTCTTCTTATTTTAAGTCTCAAGATTCAGTGTCTTACAGAAGAGGGCAGGCAAAGCTATGGTTGTGGAGTTTATCTCAGGTTGTGCGACCTACAATGACTCGGACAATGTCTTTTTACTTATGCCATTCTTGTTTTACCCACTGTACTCCAGCCTTTTCTCTGCATTAGCTAACCACACTCAGTCAGCCTTGGTAAGCTGTAGAAGTAGATTTACAGAATATACATGGAATGTTGTCTTGTCCCTTTTGAAGGTCTTGCCTACTAGATATGAGCCCTGGTTAATTCTTTGATGTCTCTGGCTACTCTCCCCCCTAATTTTTGCATATATTGGTATGTGTATATACAATGTGTGTAGGCCAGAGTGTAACCTCGGTGTTTTTTCTCAATGGTTGTCATCAAATAGGTCAGGCAGGATGGAGAGCAAACCACAGAGGTCTACATGTTTCCACCTCTCCAGTGCTGGGATTACGAGTGTGCACTACCACTCCTGCTTTTGTTTTCAAAACATAGGTTCTGGGAATCCAACTCAGTTCCTCATGCATGTGAGAAACATCACATTACTGATGGACTCAAAGCCTCAGCCTAACTTTTCTGGTTAATATTTAAAAAGCAAAAGTCATTGGTCATGTTAAGTCACAAGCAAAATCTCAATTTAGAAATAAGAACCTCACATTTTTTTGTGTTCCCTGAAACTGAATACACCATGAAAAGGTCTAGGGCTACATAGCTCAGTAGTAGACTGTTTCCCACTCTCTGGGCCTAGGGTTTGACTCCCAGAATTGATTTATATACATATGGATATCTCTGGGAGTGTAAGTGTGTCCATGTTCATGTAGCTATAGAATTGAAGCTCACAAATGCTTTGTGAATATTCTGCTACTAAAACAGGTGAGTAGAAACTGGTGGGATGGGAAAAATTAAACATCCCAGAGGCCATGAAAGCAAATTGGCTTTTACAAAGAGACATGAGACAGTCACGTCTAATGCATGGCTCAGCACCTCTTTCCCTCCTTCCTTTCTCTGTCTTTCTTCTTCCTCCCTCCCCTGTTCCTCTTGTTGTCTGCCATCCTATCTGGGGGTCCTTTTGTCTGTGTCCCTAATTTTTCTCTTCTGGACCCCTTGGGCTGCTCTTTGCTCTTTGATGATTACTCTGAAGACTCCTTTTCCTTTCCTGGATGTTTGTTCCTCAGAAAACCCTTTCATTGGAACCTAATCATTTTTGAAGGACTCCAACTGTGGGCTGGCTTTCTTCTTCTCTTCCTCTCATCACCCACATTGCCTAGAAAGTGTCTTTCTGTCCTTGGTGTTCTCTAGGTTAGCATCTCACTCTATGCATCTGTGGAACATCATCTGATGTTGGAGTAGGGGAGGGGAAGGAGGGGTCACCATGTGTGGACATCCTAACAGGGTCTCTCTCCCTCTCTCTCTCTCTCTCTCTCTCTCTCTCTCCCTTCCTTCCTCTTTCCCCCTCCCCTCCCTTCCCCTCCCTTCCCCTCCCTCCCTCCCTCCCTCTCTTCCTTATTCTTTACTTGACATGTGCTTAAGTGGCTTAAGGGATTGCTGAAAGTTTATATAACTGTCTCAAAATATTGCATGAATAGTTATAAACTTGCAATTCTAATCTACATCTAACAAAAGGGTGTCTTTGAGGAAATACCACAGAAATTGTTGAGATAATTTTTAAGAGTAGATAACCTTTGAGAAGAATTTAGCATTGTTATTAGAATCATTCAAAGAATTTCAGTAAAATTTATCACAAAATGATTCTCTCAAAATTTATACCTTTCACCATCAGTGCTATAATTTCTTTCATTTTCTTCTTTATTGTTCAAAATATTTGACAGATTTTAATTTTGAAAATCAATAACTGATTGAACAATAAATTAGATAGAAAATGGCAAAAACACCAGACAGAAATGTTAAGTTGCTTCTGAGGAATGACATCCAAGTTTAATCAAGTCTCTCCTGGCTTTTTTTGTACTTTCCTCCTCTCCTTTGCATAGATGCAGAGAATGTCTGCTTCTTTGTTTGTACCACTGGGGTCCCTCATCCCACGGGCAGGTCCTAGCCTCTCATCAGTACTCTGTTGATAGTGACTTGCGTCAGCAGGTGGGACTGCTCTGTGAAATATGGAGTGAGGCTCACCTCCTCTATCTGTGAGGGCTGTATTCACCTCACCTGTGCCCACTTGTCTCTTAGAAGCCTGATATCAAATGACTAATGACAACATGTAGGGCTGATTGCAAAAAACAGACCATGAATGAAGGAGATCATTGATGTTGGGTGCCCTCATTGGCATGTCTCTTTTGTTTAGTAGAATGTTTTGAGTTTTCATTTTTCCTGGGCCATAAAATTTAAGTCCTTGGTTTTGTGTTGCAGTTAGACAGGGTACAAGAACTGGATATGAGCAAGGAGAACTTTATAGAATTACTGTATTTAACCAAGCCCAAGGTGCTGGTGCCTTGGACCAAACTTGAACAGTGGAATTACTCAGTATAGATTTATTTCTAGAAACATTTGTAAAGACATTCTTTTCCTCCCTCTCTCTGTTTTATATATACAACAGTTCTGACAATAACTAAAAGAGAGGAGTTTTTAAAGCTGAGAATAAACTGGATAGAGCAGGCATATACAAGTTAAGCACAAAGATCTGTCCCCCAACACTTTTCTGCTAAATCGTATTTGGAGATACATTGTAGACTTAGATTTTTTAAAACCAGAAATTGCTACTTTATTATGCTTAGTAGGGGCTCTTTCTGTAGGAGAGTCATTGGTTTCATGCTTTGTTGTGGTTGGTAGTGGCATTTCTTTCTAATGGATGGTAATTTTCTATGAAATATGTAAAGAGATTGAACACATGTGTGCAAATGCCTCCAAGCACAGCGTGGAGCTCCCATGAGACAAATGTTATGTGTCCAACTAGTGAAACCATCTTTATCACAAAGTAGACCAAAAAAGCATGTCTTCCTTTGAGAAGAGTTGATTACTACTGGAAAGATACTAAACGGCTGCCATCTTATTATGTCCTCTATTGTGGTTTTAAACACACACGCACACACGCACGCACACACGCACACACACACATACACACGCACACATGCACGCACACACACATGCACGCACGCATGCACGCACACGCACACACACACACGCACACTCGCACACACACGCACGCACGCACGCACGCACACACGCACACATGCATGTACACACACACACCAGAATGGACACCTGATTTTTTCTTTTATCTTTTGTAAGTCATGATCTGTTCCCCACCCATTTGGAGCACCCTGCGAAGGTGTTGGTCATCCGGATGCCTCTCAAGGGATTCTTTCCCTTGGGTCTGAGTCAGTGATTCTCAAGAAGAGATGGCTGATGTTGGGGAGACCGAACCTTGCTGAAGGAGTAGGGAGACAAACAGGGTTAAGTAGACACTAGGGACTGCCCCTAAGAACAGTCATAGTAGACTAACATTTTGGTTTGGAATTATGGCTGTGGTAATTAGCACGCTTCTCTCCCCTGCCCCCTTGCCCTGCGATGGCATGCCAGACCCGTGACGTCCTTTCTTTTGGTTTTCCTCTTTTTTTCCTCTTTTTCCTAAGACTTGTCCTGAGACGAAAGCCAGGGGAAAATGAAGAGAGAATTAGATGAAAGCCGCCGTGCACTGCTGAGTGCTGAGCCTACATGAGCTGCAGGATCAAGGGGTAGCGCTCAGAAAGCTCGGCTACAGTTGCTCAAAGTAAGCACAGCATCAGAATCTTGTCCCTCTCCGATGCCGTCTGCCTCCAGCGAGGGTCACTGGTGCTGCTGCTAGGCGCTCTCTGAAAAATCAAGGATAAAGAATAAATAACTGTAAGCCTCACTGGCTCAAACAAATTATTTTCCAGTTGGTCGACAGAGTGCTAAGTGAAAGGCAGCGGGGCTTGAACATGAACATCTTGATGGGTGATCAGTGACGGCCACTTTCTCCGTCCAGAAATCTCCTAAGGAGACACCTTGAGTCTGAGTAGCTCGCCTTGAGTGCACAGGAAGGTACATAGGAAGGATATTTGCGGCCCCAGAGTGGTCCAGATTTTCCTGGATATCCTTGGAGTGGTATGTAATTAATGAACCTTGAGTGACATTGTACTTTATAAATGAAAGACATATTTTATACAACCTAATTATTGAACAGGAGTTCTCTATCGTGAGTAATAGGGAATTTGATGCCTTTTGGTTGCCAGGTATTTGAAAGCTGATGAACTTTAGACAGTTAATACCAAAACAGGTGTTTCCCTCTTTTTGTTTTTGTTTTTTTTTTTTACAGGAATATTCTAGTACACTTGTCACGCAAATGTGGGAATTACTTTACCAAAGTACTGCATGTTCAATTAATAACATGTTCCATTAATATCACCAAAGCAACTATTGCCAGCTGAATTTTCATTTGCTGAATGCCATCTGATGTAAACACAACATCCAGTTCTTTGGCCATTAGCAGCCACAGTTAACCTGTCACGGAAGCACTGTGGCTGTTTCTTCATTTCTAGTGGGAGTACTGAAAACTCTGGGTCTCTTTGGGGATTTCTTCCTTTTCCTTTATGAAGCTGCCAGGGAAGCCATTTTACGCACTTAGAATTATAAGCCATTTTGGATGTTGAAAGTTCCTTCCATGACACAGAGTCAAAGAGAGTGAAACACTGCTAGTCATTCTAAACAATTTCATTGGAGTTTTATTGCTTGAAAAAGCGTATAAAAACTTGGCTTCTTACAGTGTATCCAAAACGACATCTGTAACCTTGTTAACAGTGTGGCTCACCCACTGAACACTTACTGTGCACTGTTGTATGCACATTATATGATTATGGTATTTTATATTTATTTATTTTATTTTATGTGTATATGTATTTTAACTATATATATATATATATATATATATGCACCACATGTCTACAGTACCTGAGGAGGACAGATGAGGGGGTTAGATCCTCTGGAACTGGAGTTATAATGGTTGTGAACATGTGGACTCTGGGATCTGAACCTAGGTCCACTGCCAAGTACAGTAAGTCCTCTTAACCGCTGAGCTATCTCTCCAGCTTCAGTCAGTTTTAAAAATCCTCTCTGTAATCACTATGGGGAAAATGCTGTCATTTTCCCTTCATCTGAAATGGAAGTTAAGGGATCGGTCAAAGACTGTGACAATAGCATGTGGCAAGGGAGACACAGAAGTCTAATGCCAAAGGCTTTTAAAAGGTAAGACATAGTTAGGTCATTGTTCCAGCTGATTAAGTGTCTTGCAATCTAAGGTTTGAAACTTCTAAAAACTAACGCAAAGAGTAAGCGCTACATTTGAAAATAATGATGACTTCAATTTTTGCGCAACTCTGTGGAGTCTTTATTTATTTTTTTGTAGATAATTTTGGACTTTGAAGCCATATCACCTTTAAAATAAGAATGAATACTGACACTAATTACCTATAGACTGGGGTGTGGTGAAGCTTGATTCCGAGCTGGGAATCTACTGCTGTTGAACCTTCCTCCATGTGAGTGACATGTTTGTGTGCTTGGTTATACACATGCCTGTGTCTGTGTTTACATCAGTATGCAGAAGCATGTGGAAAGATATAAGGATAAACTCCTTTCTCTAGAACAGGGAGAAAAGAGTAACACTGTGTGTTGTGTGCTACACTGTGTGGGGAAACCTGAAAAGACAGAAGGAGAGAAAAACCAAGGAAAACAAAGACATGAAAGCATACACAGACAATTATTACATTATGAATTATGGGATCTCTGGTGTGGGTATAGAAACATAGGTTTGGCTCCTGTCCTGACAGTGGCTTACTGAGGTTCCAGGGAATGCTTCTTTCTTTGGCTTCAGCTTTGCCTCTGAATAAAGAATGCCCTAGCTCTTTTGACTTTTTTTGAAGAGTTGCTATGGTGACCAAGTGAAATGAGTCCCGGTGTTTTGAAAACATCTTGGGCTATGCTTGCCTAAGCGTGGCTCTGTGTATTCTATATCCCACGTTTGGTATTGACAATGAAAACCAGAACGTCAAAGAAAAAAAAATCTCACATTTAGCTATCTGCTACCAGTATTTCCCTGATATCTTTTGTTGGTTTTAAAATGAATGTAACTTCTGCCTCCAGATAATTGTCTTGTGCACAGAAGGTATTTCAACTAAAAATTTGACAAGTTTAAAAAGGGTTTTAAAGACTTAAACATTTAAATATATGCAGGAGAAGTAAGTTTTATAGATTATTACCGTATTGAATTATTTTACTAGAGTTAAAACTTCCAACTAGTCATAATAAAATCCACACGCTGAGATGAAGAAAATTGATTTTTATGCAATTAAGAAGTATGGTGTTCGTACCGGCACATTAAAACGTTGTCTTCACTTACTATGTAGTTGAGAATTTTGCTGATCTAGCAATGCAGTAGTAGTGTATTCTCTTCTACTACATGCAGATAAAGGTGACTTTCCCATGATCAAAAAATTTCCCCTTAAGAGAACATGGAGACTATTACAGAAAACTATTATTAGACACAAAGCGTCCATCAGAACTATGGAGTCTAGCCCTAGTGGATATATGTGTACCACAGTTTCTCCATCTACGGCTTAGGAAACATGGCAGAAGAGAGGGGGCTGTGAAATGGTTTCTCCCAGAAAGGGCTGCATAAATAAGACCAGAACAACGGCAACATCCATAGGCAGGAAGATATGGAAAGGAGAAGAATGTCATTGGGTCCCACCCTTGGACAAGGAACTACAGGTAGCTGATAACTGCCAAGAGCAGAAGAGTTAGCATCTCCCAGAGATGAACCGTCTGATTGACTACTCGATACAAAGCCCTGAGACCATATATACACAACCAACAAGAGCAGACCTGGCAGGTTATGTTAATGATTTTGTGTGTATATACACAGAGAAGGAAAGGAGAACATGAGATATATTTTAATGAAAATAAAGTAAAAAATTATCAACAGTGGCCATTTACCAAATGAAGACCAAATGGTTAATCTGTTTGTCATTATGTTTCATGCATAGAAGACAGATATGGCCTCAAGCTATCTGTGTCTACATAGAGGCTATGCAATCTTTATCTTTCTATTGTCTACTTGTACTTAACAAGTGAAACAGGGGAAAAGGCATCCATCTCAAGGGGAAGGTGGAGGGTCTATGGGAATATGTGGCTCAGATTGGAGTATGAGTATATATACATATATACATATAAATATAAACTTGATAACTGATGTTGCATTCGGATATTAATTTAATCAATCAGGTGCACAAAAAAAAATAAGCCAATCATCGTGCCTTTCTGGGAAGATAGAATATTTTGCAGAAAGTTAAAACAGATCATAGTACATTCTGTTTTTCCTTTGTGAGTATATGGTTTCCCAGTTTCATACCATCAAGTAGCTTCTATATCCAGAACCCCATTATGGTATGAGATGTGACTGGGCAAAGGTTATGTGCATGTTAAGAGAGAGAATAGTCGTAGCCAGCGAAGAAAGCTAAAACCAAGTCTTCTAATCAGATGTCAATAGACAGCACCTGTGGCTGGAAACTCAAAGTAAAAGCATTTATTTTTTAGACATAGGAAGGTTTTTGTCAATTCGCCTACAAGGGTTAAGAAGCCCTTCCCTCCCATCTTATGCTGTAGGGTTTGGGGTAAAGGGATCAGTGGCTGGTTGTCTCTTTGATCTGTAGTTAATATTGTATGTGTTTGTAAAAAATTTCACTTTAAATACAAAT
This sequence comes from Rattus norvegicus, assembly GCF_021556685.1. Lineage (NCBI taxonomy): Eukaryota > Metazoa > Chordata > Mammalia > Rodentia > Muridae > Rattus > Rattus norvegicus. The sequence continues at coordinate 219,586,506 of NC_141535.1, read as the reverse complement.
GAAGTAAGTGGAAATTACATTCAAATCTGTGTAGGATAGCATTTGCATTTAATTCCCCATGCTTTCCCTGTGTTTCACTGATATTTAATAATTATGACTTCGGTCTACAGAGATGTTTCCTCTAGAGAGAAAGGAATTGAGAAATGGAATTTTATTTATGATATAGATAGATGGGAATTTACTAGGTTGAGTATTTTTCCTAATAGTTCTGGAATTTTGTTGTTATTGTTACTTTTATTTTAAGGATGAGATTCTCACAGTTTAGCCAAGGCTGGCTTTGAACTTACCATCCTCCTGCATCAGCTCCTGAAATTACAGGAATGAGCTAGATTTCAACTCTGGAAAGTTTGGATCAGGAAGAAACCTTTGAGTATTATCTAATTTTATTCCATTCTGTCTGTCTACATTTAAAGAATGAGAAGCCCAGTTTCCATATTCTAAGTCAAATGCAGTTGAACTTTTAACTGACTTCCTCTGGGGAATAACGAGTATGTTCGTTGACAAATGTTTAACTCATGAAATAGTTTTGAGAACAAGTCTTTATTACAATATGGATTGAAACCTGTCTATGTTACCAAAAACACCAATGCATTAGCTATGTTTTCATTAGCTAATATTTCCTCTTTATTTTTGCTCTTGGAGTTTTAAAAATTAAATTCAACTTCAAGATAACTGTTTTTAAATAAAAATGGTGAAGTAAGGGAGTGGGTAATGAAAATATTTTTAAGCACTACGCAAAACACATGATAATAGAGAGTCTTTTTTTTTTTTTTTAAATTCAGAGGAGATTTTCCCCCATTTTTATTAAATTGGGTATTTCTTATTTACATTTTTTTTTATTAACTTGAGTATTTCTTATATACATTTCGAGTGTTATTCCCTTTCCCGGTTTCCGGGCAAACATCCCCCTCCCCCCTCCCCTTCCTTATGGGTGTTCCCCTCCCAACCCTCCCCCCATTGCCGCCCTCCCCCCATAGACTAGTTCACTGGGGGTTCAGTCTTAGCAGGACCCAGAGCTTCCCCTTCCACTGGTGCTCTTACTAGGATATTCATTGCTACCTATGGGGTCAGAGTCCAGGGTCAGTCCATGTATAGTCTTTAGGTAGTGGCTTAGTCCCTGGAAGCTCTGGTTGCTTGGCATTGTTGTACTTTTGGGGTCTCGAGTCCCTTCAAGCTCTTCCAGTTCTTTCTCTGATTCCTTCAATAGGGGACCTATTCTCAGTTCAGTGGTTTCCTGCTGGCATTCGCCTCTATATTTGCTGTATTCTGGCTGTGTCTCTCAGGAGCGATCTACATCCGGCTCCTGTCGGTCTGCACTTCTTTGCTTCATCCATCTTGTCTAATTGGGTGGCTGTATATGTATGGGCCACATGTGGGGCAGGCTCTGAATGGGTGTTCCTTCAGTCTCTGTTTTAATCTTTGCCTCTCCCTTCCCTGCCAAGGGTATTCTTTTTCCTCATTTAAAGAAGGAGTGAAGCCTTCACATTTTGATCATCCGTCTTGAGTTTCGTTTGTTCTAGGGATCTAGGGTAATTCAAGCATTTGGGCTAATAGCCACTTATCAATGAGTGCATACCATGTATGTCTTTCTGTGATTGGGTTAGCTCACTCAGGATGATATTTTCCAGTTCCAACCATTTGCCTACGAATTTCATAAACTCGTTGTTTTTGATAGCTGAGTAATATTCCATTGTGTAGATGTACCACATTTTCTGTATCCATTCCTCTGTTGAAGGGCATCTGGGTTCTTTCCAGCTTCTGGCTATTATAAATAAGGCTGCGATGAACATAGTGGAGCACGTGTCTCTTTTATATGTTGAGGCATCTTTTGGGTATATGCCCAAGAGAGGTATAGCTGGATCCTCAGGCAGTTCAATGTCCAATTTTCTGAGGAACCTCCAGACTGATTTCCAGAATGGTTTTACCAGTCTGCAATCCCACCAACAATGGAGGAGTGTTCCTCTTTCTCCACATCCTCGCCAGCATCTGCTGTCACCTGAGTTTTTGATCTTAGCCAATCGCACTGGTGTGAGGTGAAATCTCAGGGTTGTTTTGATTTGCATTTCCCTTATGACTAAAGATGTTGAACATTTCTTTAGGTGTTTCTCCGCCATTCGGCATTCCTCAGCTGTGAATTCTTTGTTTAGCTCTGAACCCCATTTTTTAATAGGGTTATTTGTTTCCCTGCGGTCTAACTTCTTGAGTTCTTTGTATATTTTGGATATAAGGCCTCTATCTGTTGTAGGATTGGTAAAGATCTTTTCCCAATCTGTTGGTTGCCGTTTTGTCCTAACCACAGTGTCCTTTGCCTTACAGAAGCTTCGCAGTTTTATGAGATCCCATTTGTCGATTCTTGATCTTAGAGCATAAGCCATTGGTGTTTTGTTTAGGAAATTTTTTCCAGTGCCCATGTGTTCCAGATGCTTCCCTAGTTTTTCTTCTATTAGTTTGAGTGTGTCTGGTTTGATGTGGAGGTCCTTGATCCACTTGGACTTAAGCTTTGTACAGGGTGATAAGCATGGATCGATCTGCATTCTTCTACATGTTGCCCTCCAGTTGAACCAGCACCATTTGCTGAAAATGCTATCTTTTTTCCATTGGATGGTTTTGGCTCCTTTGTCAAAAATCAAGTGACCATAGGTGTGTGGGTTCATTTCTGGGTCTTCAATTCTATTCCATTGGTCTATCTGTCTGTCTCTGTACCAATACCATGCAGTTTTTATCACTATTGCTCTGTAATACTGCTTGAGTTCAGGGATAGTGATTCCCCCTGAAGTCCTTTTATTGTTGAGGATAGCTTTAGCTATCCTGGGTTTTTTGTTATTCCAGATGAATTTGCAAATTGTTCTGTCTAACTCTTTGAAGAATTGGATTGGTATTTTGATGGGGATTGCATTGAATCTGTAGATTGCTTTTGGTAAAATGGCCATTTTTACTATATTAATCCTGCCAATCCATGAGCATGGGAGATCTTTCCATCTTCTGAGGTCTTCTTCAATTTCTTTCCTCAGTGTCTTGAAGTTCTTATTGTACAGATCTTTTACTTGCTTGGTTAAAGTCACACCGAGGTACTTTATATTATTTGGGTCTATTATGAAGGGTGTCGTTTCCCTAATTTCTTTCTCGGCTTGTTTCTCTTTTGTATAGAGGAAGGCAACTGATTTATTTGAGTTAATTTTATACCCAGCCACTTTGCTGAAGTTGTTTATCAGCTTTAGTAGTTCTCTGGTGGAACTTTTGGGATCACTTAAATATACTATCATGTCATCTGCAAATAGTGATATTTTGACCTCTTCTTTTCCGATCTGTATCCCTTTGATCTCCTTTTGTTGTCTGATTGCTCTGGCTAGAACTTCAAGAACTATATTGAATAAGTAGGGAGAGAGTGGGCAGCCTTGTCTAGTCCCTGATTTTAGTGGGATTGCTTCAAGTTTCTCTCCATTTAGTTTAATGTTAGCAACTGGTTTGCTGTATATGGCTTTTACTATATTTAGGTATGGGCCTTGAATTCCTATTCTTTCTAGGACTTTTATCATGAAGGGGTGTTGAATTTTGTCAAATGCTTTCTCAGCATCTAATGAAATGATCATGTGGTTCTGTTCTTTCAGTTTGTTTATATAATGGATCACGTTGATGGTTTTCCGTATATTAAACCATCCCTGCATGCCTGGGATGAAGCCTACTTGATCATGATGGATGATTGTTTTGATGTGCTCTTGAATTCGGTTTGCCAGAATTTTATTGAGTATTTTTGCGTCGATATTCATAAGGGAAATTGGTCTGAAGTTCTCTTTCTTTGTTGTGTCTTTGTGTGGTTTAGGTATAAGAGTAATTGTGGCTTCGTAGAAGGAATTCGGTAGGGCTCCATCTGTTTCAATTTTGTGGAATAGTTTGGATAATATTGGTATGAGGTCTTCTATGAAGGTTTGATAGAATTCTGCACTAAACCCGTCTGGACCTGGGCTCTTTTTGGTTGGAAGACCTTTAATGACTGCTTCTATTTCCTTAGGAGTTATGGGGTTGTTTAACTGGTTTATCTGTTCCTGATTTAACTTCGATACCTGGTATCTGTCTAGGAAATTGTCCATTTCCTGAAGATTTTCAAATTTTGTTGAATATAGGTTTTTATAGTAAGATCTGATGATTTTTTGAATTTCCTCCGAATCTGTAGTTATGTCTCCCTTTTCATTTCTGATTTTGTTAATTTGGACACACTCTCTGTGTCCTCTCGTTAGTCTGGCTAAGGGTTTATCTATCTTGTTGATTTTCTCAAAGAACCAACTTTTGGTTCTGTTGATTCTTTCTATGGTCCTTTTTGTTTCTACTTGGTTGATTTCAGCTCTGATTTTGATTATTTCCTGCCTTCTACTCCTCCTGGGTGTATTTGCTTCTTTTTGTTCTAGAGCTTTTAGGTGTGCTGTCAAGCTGCTGACATATGCTCTTTCCTGTTTCTTTCTGCAGGCACTCAGCGCTATGAGTTTTCCTCTTAGCACAGCTTTCATTGTGTCCCATAAGTTTGAGTATGTTGTATCTTCATTTTCATTAAATTCTAAAAAGTTTTTAATTTCTTTCTTTATTTCTTCCTTGACCAGGTTATCATTGAGTAGAGCATTGTTCAATTTCCAAGTATATGTGGACATTCTTCCTTGATTGTTATTGAAGACCAGTTTTAGGCCGTGGTGGTCCGATAGCACGCATGGGATTATTTCTATCTTTCTGTACCTGTTGAGGCCCGTTTTTTGACCAATTATATGGTCAATTTTGGAGAAAGTACCATGAGGAGCTGAGAAGAAGGTATATCCTTTTGCTTTAGGATAGAATGTTCTATAAATATCCGTTAAGTCCATTTGGCTCATGACTTCTCTTAGTCTGTCTACATCACTGTTTAATTTCTGTTTCCATGATCTGTCCATTGATGAGAGTGGGGTGTTGAAATCTCCCACTATTATTGTGTGAGGTGCAATGTGTGTTTTGAGCTTTAGTAAGGTTTCTTTTACGTATGTAGGTGCCCTTGTATTTGGGGCATAGATATTTAGGATTGAGAGTTCATCTTGGTTGATTTTTCCTTTGATGAATATGAAGTGTCCTTCCTTATCTTTTTTGATGACTTTTAGTTGGAAATTGATTTTATTTGATATTAGAATGGCTACTCCAGCTTGCTTCTTCTGACCATTTGCTTGGAAAGTTGTTTTCCAGCCTTTCACTCTGAGGTAGTGTCTGTCTTTGTCTCTGAGGTGTGTTTCCTGTAGGCAGCAGAATGCAGGGTCCTCGTTGCGTATCCAGTTTGTTAATCTATGTCTTTTTATTGGGGAGTTGAGGCCATTGATATTGAGAGATATTAAGGAATAGTGATTATTGCTTCCCGTTATATTCATATTTGGATGTGAGGTTATGTTTGTGTGCTTTCATTCTCTTTGTTTTGTTGCCAAGACGATTAGTTTCTTGCTTCTTCTAGGGTATAGCTTGCCTCCTTATGTTGGGCTTTACCATTTATTATCCTTTGTAGTGCTGGATTTGTAGAAAGATATTGTGTAAATTTGGTTTTGTCATGGAATATCTTGGTTTCTCCATCAATGTTAATTGAGAGTTTTGCTGGATACAGTAACCTGGGCTGGCATTTGTGTTCTCTTAGTGTCTGTATGACATCAGTCCAGGATCTTCTGGCCTTCATAGTTTCTGGCGAGAAGTCTGGTGTGATTCTGATAGGTCTCCCTTTATATGTTACTTGACCTTTTTCCCTTACTGCTTTTAATATTCTTTCTTTATTTTGTGCGTTTGGTGTTTTGACAATTATGTGACGGGAGGTGTTTCTTTTCTGGTCCAATCTATTTGGAGTTCTGTAGGCTTCTTGTATGTCTATGGGTATCTCTTTTTTTAGGTTAGGGAAGTTTTCTTCTATGATTTTGTTGAAGATATTTACTGGTCCTTTGAGCTGGGAGTCTTCACTCTCTTCTATACCTATTATCCTTAGGTTTGATCTTCTCATTGAGTCCTGGATTTCCTGTATGTTTTGGACCAGTAGCTTTTTCCGCTTTACATTATCTTTGACAGTTGAGTCAATGATTTCTATGGAATCTTCTGCTCCTGAGATTCTCTCTTCCATCTCTTGTATTCTGTTGGTGAAGCTTGTATCTACAGCTCCTTGTCTCTTCTTTTGGTTTTCTATATCCAGGGTTGTTTCCATGTGTTCTTTCTTGATTGCTTCTATTTCCATTTTTAATTCCTTCAACTGTTTGATTGTGTTTTCTTGGAGTTCTTTCAGGGATTTTTGCGATTCCTCTCTGTAGGCTTTTACTTGTTTATTAATGTTTTCCTGTGCTTCCCTAAGTGTGTTCATGTCTTTCTTGAAGTCCTCCAGCATCATGATCAAATATGATTTTGAAACTAGATCTTGCTTTTCTGGTGTGTTTGGATATTCCATGTTTGTTTTGGTGGGAGAATTGGGCTCCGATGATGGCATGTAGTCTTGGTTTCTGTTGCTTGGGTTCCTGCGTTTGCCTCTCGCCATCAGATTATCTCTAGTGTTACTTTGTTCTGCTGTTTCTGACAGTGGCTAGACTGTCCTATAAGCCTGTGTGTCAGGAGTGCTGTAGACCTGTTTTCCTTTCTTTCAGTCAGTTATGGGGCCAGAGTGTTCTGCCTCGGGCGTGTAGTTTTTCCTCTCTACAGGTCTTCAGCTGTTTCTGTGGGCCTGTGTCTTGAGGTCACCAGGCAGCTTTCTTGCAGCAGAAAATTTGGTCTTACCTGTGGTCCCGAGGCTCAGGTTTGCTCGTGGGGTGCTGCCCAGGGGCTCTCTGCAGCGGCAGCAACCAGGAAGACCTGTGCCGCCCCTTCCGGGAGCTTCAGTGCACCAGGGTTCCAGATGGTCTTTGGCTTTTTCCTCTGGCGTCCGAGATGTGTGTGCAGGGAGCAGTCTCTTCTGGTTTCCCAGGCTTGTCCGCCTCTCTGAAGGTTTAGCTCTCCCTCCCACGGGATTTGGGTGCAGAGAACTGTTTATCCGGTCTGTTTCCTTCAGGGTCCGGCGGGGTCCTGCCGCTCCTGGGCCCTCCCCCACGGGAGCCCAGAGGCCTTATACAGTTTCCTCTTGGGCCAGGGATGTGGGCAGGGGTGAGCAGTGTTGGTGGTCTCTTCTGCTCTGCAGCCTCAGGAGTGCCCACCTGACCAGGCGGTTGGGTTTCTCTCTCACCGGGTCTGGGGATAATAGAGAGTCTTAATAAAAAAGCGAAAGGCAAGATGTCAAAGGTCAATCTGGTGTAATCATTTCAGATTTTCCTCTCATGCATGCAACAAGAGATATCTTCATCAGATACATTTAGTGTATGGATCTGAGGGAGGACACTATGATGCTAATTGGGAATATTATTCCTCTCTTTTCTTACTTTCCTATTAGCTTGAATTTCAACCTTATGGTTTCGCGCGTTGCTTGTGCATAACATCCTGCGGCGCATATCCATTAAATCTCGGATGATAACGAGTAAGTACAACACGAAACTATATAACGTTCGAAGCCAGCTCAGCATGAGTGCTACATAAACTGCATAATTAGTTGCATTGGGACTGTATCCCTTCGTCTCCCATGGCTGCACATGCACGGCCCCGTGAGATTTTCAAGTGTAAAAGCTCAAAAGGTTAACGACCTTTTAATTCATTAAGTTAAAAAGTAGAAACAAATGAATTGAGCTACCTGTAATGGTGTGAATACTACGGCATCGTGTCTGTCAACCTCTGGGTTGTGAGGTCACCTGTGCTGCGCTGTGTGTAGTGCGCGCACGTGCGTGCGTGCGCAGGTCTGTGTGACTTCCACACAGCTCACTTCATATTCTGTTTCTATCATAAGCATTTTCCAATCTTAATTATCCTTGATAACGTGGTCTTTCCTATAAATTATTTAAATGTGTGAATATATTTCAGTGTATACGCTTCTTAGGAAGAGTACACGAGGAGAAAGAGAAACGCATGACCTAGGCTGAGGCAAAGGGGATTTGGATAGATAGTCCTAGAAATTTCATGGTGCATCATCCAAGATGTGTGGCCACAGTGTCCAAATCCTCACTGCCTGCTCTCTCTCCTGCTCTGGTTGTAACCCCTGGCTTCACTTTCCGACTGAATGTCTCTCTCACACGCTCTCTGCGAAGGGCTTAAGACCCTCTGCATGGTCCCCCGTGCCTTGTTTTCACTGTAGCTTGTCCTCTGTATGGATTAGGTTGCTTTGCATCTGTCTCCTCAGCTCTGTGCTAAGCTCTGCGTTTCTCACTTTATGGCTAAGTTCTCTGCGCACATGTATTGGTCGGTGAACTCAGTCTGTAGAATTAATCTGCTAGGAATTTTAAAGCCATGTCTTGGAGGTTGTAAACCATTCTCATTCAGCTAGAGCATGCAAAATATTCCATAACCCCATGATTTCAGGGAGGCGATGGTCTTAATATTGAGTAGTTTTGTAAACTAAATGCCAGTGTCTACAGGGCAACCAAAAAAGAACGGTTCAGTTTTCCATACACACATCTATGCATGCATATTTCACTCTCAATTAAATGGGAGTCCCAATTAAATGGGAAATGTTTAGGTCAAGTTTGTTTTCATATGTTCCCTTATAGATGCAAGAGAACCATGTAGATTTTCCCTTTCCTAGCCATTCAGCTCATCACTGCTTTGGGTGGAATTGCTTCATTAGCTATACATTTTGTTAACTTGGATAAAGTTAATATAATTGATGATGAACTGAGCAGCAAACAATTAAGCTGCTCCCTCAGGGGTTCCAAACAGCAGCGTCAAAGCGAAAGCCCATCTGGCAAAACTCAGCAGACCAACTTCGGTGACGTCCGTGTTAGAGACCATGACAGCATATGACGTTAGAAGGATCTCTGTGGGGAGAACGGGAGGAATGACTGAAAGTCCAGGAGAGAAGAGAAGTTTAGAATGAAAACCAAGGCAACAGAGAAGGAGTCATGGTGGAGCAGTGGAGGTGAGGTCACAGTGGGTACGCCACAGGGGAGGCAAAGATACAGCAAAACCAGGAAGGACTTTTCATCCTTTGATTTTGTATCAATAGGATTCAAAGTACACACAGAAAATCATTTTAAGGATAAAACCTGAGACAAAACTATTAAGTTCATGAAGACAGTCTTACTAAGCTTTCTTAATTGTGAGAAAATAAAAAACAATAGAAACAATAGGTTAATCATACCACTAATACCAAAAATGGATATCAAATTATATATCAAATTGTAGTGTTAAAATAACACTTTAAAGGTTGGGGATTTAGCTCAGTGGTAGAGCGCTTGCCTAGGAAGCGCAAGGCCCTGGGTTCGGTCCCCAGCTCTGAAAAAAAGAACCAAAAAAAAAAAATAACACTTTAAACTACATTATGACAGTTACCACTAAGTCCAACTGCACAAGTGCATGTAATACGAGCTGAATGTAAACAGGGAACATGGAAGCTGTGAGTTTGTACAGTGCTGAACTTCTGGGTGTTGTCCATTGTGAAATGGATTGCTTGACTGACAGTCAATTTCATCTTCAAGTACTATATACTAAAAAGTAAAACTTAAATGAAAAATAACGAATTGATAAAGAATAAGTAGAAACTTTGGGAAGATATTACTTGTATAGAAGCATGGTTGTGGAAGGGAAGAGGTGGCATTCACTATGGGGCATGTGAGGCAGAGGCAGGAAGCAGACTGTGGAACAGATGCTACCATGATGGGAGAATTACATGCTCTAAACGGAGGTGAAGAAGCCAATGCAGGCCAAAATTTGAGGAACCAGAAAAGATAATGAGTATTTTAAGCAAACACAATCTAAGATTAGGAGAAGTCGATCATTAATTTATTCAGTACATTTACTGGTTGTCCTGAGTGTTGAAACTATTGTGCCTACATGCAAAATAAAACCAACCAACCAACCAACCAATCAACTAACTAACCAACTAACCAACCAACTAACCAACTAACCAACCAACTAACCAACTAACCAACTAACCAACCAACCAAGCCAGTATTTTTTTCATCTTTATTAACTTGAGTATTTCTTATTTACATTTTGATTGTTATTCCCTTTCCCGGTTTCCAGGCCAACATCCCCCTAACCCCTCCCCCTCCCCATCCTCACCTCATTACCACCCTTCCCCCAACAATCACTTTCACTGGGGGTTCAGTCTTAGCAGGACCCAGGGCTTCCCCTTCCACTGGTGCTCTTACTAGGATATTCATTGCTACCTATGTGGTCAGAGTCCAGGGTCAGTCCATGTATAGTCTTTAGGTAGTGGCTTAGTCCCTGGAAGCTCTGGTTGGTTGGCATTGTTGTTCATATGGGTCTCAAGGCCCTTCAGGCTCTTTCAGTCCTTTCTCTGATTCCTTCAACGGGGGTCCCGTTCTCAGTTCAGTGGTTTGCTGCCAAGCCAGTATTTTAACCAGCCATGCTTCCTGCCTTTATTGGACATATAGACTAGTGTAAGAAGAACAGGTTATAAAAATAAACACAAAATCACAAATTGGATTAAGGAAGGTGCTACCAAAAATGTGGAAGTGTGGAAATAGGAAGGTGGTGGTCCAGGGAACCCACCCCACAGCATGCTATTTAGTGGAAGTTAGAAGCGTGCTGAGGGAGAAGTTAGACAAGTCAGAGAAGAGCATGGGCGCTCTCAGAAGAGCAGGGTTGCAAGCAAGAGAGAGCTGCACATCTCATGGATCTGGAAGCAGGTCCCAGTGCTGGAGATATCATGAATGAGCGGTAGAAAGACACCTGATGATACATTTAGAGTTGACAACTGGGTTCGGGTCACCTAACCCAGGGTTCATTCCTGGAGAAAATGGATTTTTTCTCTTTAGGCAGCTATCAATTGTTATTAGTTCACTTAAGGGAGGGTATGTATTGACGTATAGAGTGTGTATATCATTATACAGGTTTTGTTTAGTGAACATATTGTTGAGATTTTATAGTCTCAACATCCCTGTTATATGTAGAAGATACAATCCGGCAGCAGGTGTACTGGCGCTCCTTACAGTCTTTATGTCCCTCTTCTAGAATGTTCCTTGACCTTAGATGTGTGGTTATGCTGTAAACCAGCTGGGTAAGGGCACACCACAGCCACTTATTCCCTGGATGTAGACCAGCTGTAGGCCTTTGTTGTAGCCTCCATCTACTATATAAAAAGGCTTGCTTTGTGAAAGAGGACAGAATTACCTGTAGGTTTAAGGATGGATGCATATATATGTCTGTATACATTTATATGTATATATACATATGTACATATAAAATATACAATATATTACAGTAAATGCTTTTTATGGTTTAGAAAAGAGGTGGTTATAGTGGGGGGCTATAGTGGGAGCTATTGGGATCTGTGAACTCACTAGCCACATAGGTGTTTTAACTGCTTTTCTATTCCTGTGATAAGACGCCATGAACAAGTTAACTTATGAAAATGTTTCATTTGGACTCATAGTTTCTCAGGGCTAGAGTCTATGATGATGTTGTGAAGGTATCCGAAAGCAGGTCCCAGTGCTGGGGATAAAACAGATTGCTGGAAAAGAAACTGAGAACTTACATCGTGATTCTCAAGCTGGAGGAAGAGAGCACGTTGGGAGTAGTGAGAATCTTTTGAAACCTACAAGTTTGCACACAGTGATACACCCCTTCCTTTAAAGCCACACCTCCCGATCCTTTCCAAACAGTCCACCAACTGAGTCTAAGTATCTAAGTGTAAAAACATAATGGGTGCATTGCCATCCTAATCACATACGAGGTTAACTGCATCAGGCATGGATTTAATGGACTGTTGGTCCTATTAGACAGTCGTCAGTTATCCCCAGGACAATAGTGCTGCTATTGCACCATTTTAGATGTCCTCCAAGCAGGTCGCCTTTGTGGTTCATAGTTTCTGCACCTGTGTAGGATTATTCATTGCTTTTCTCCCTTTCCAGTTTGCGTAACACCTTCAGTTACTACAACAGCCAGTCCTTGAGGAGGCTTCCTTGTCAGTTCCAGTTCACTTCCTCCTATTTTCTCTGGGGAACATAGTGCTCTTATAGTAAAGAGGAAGGCTATGGGTTGGAGCAACACTTTATTCTGCCCAAAGGTGGATAAACCAGAACATAGCATGGGTTAGCTGTGCACTTGTCAGTTATGGCTTTCCCCCTCCTCCTCCGCTGTCTTCAAGCAAAGCTTAGAGATCTGAGAGGTCTCTTATTTTGATAGAGACCACTGACACTCATTCTTTTCTCTTGTTTGAGAGAACATTTTGCTTTCATTTACATTGGCCCATATATTAAAAAATTGTCACAATATAGGGAAGACTCATAAAATTTCTAGATTATATAGATGGTAAATAAGTTTAGCAATCTGTGCATGGTGGCACCTGCCTGGTTTCCTTTTATTCCAGAGAATGAGGGTGAAGGGGGTCATGAGTTAAAAGTAAACCTGAGCTACATAACGGGCTCTCCGAAAATTCAAAGCAAACACCAAAATGTAGCTTGTAGACCTCGCAGTTTAGACAGTAGTTAAACCATTTATCTACACAAAGGGGGAAACTAACAGGTTACCAAAGGAAAGTAAGCAAGAATACTTTTTATTTTTTTCTTACCAAGACCAAATAAGTGGAATATACTAAAAGAAAGTTTTAGTGCTAGAAGTTAGAAAGTGAAAATGAATAATCACAAAACTAATTTTTGAGTTTCACATTCTAGAAAAAGAATTTGTTTAAAAATTTGGCTGTTTTAATTAGGCAGGGTTGCTTGCGCTTCAGAGTAGTGTGTATTTTTTAATTTTTGTTTTTTACTTTATATACTTTATAATATAGCATGGTTCACATAAATGTTAATATCACGTGGCTCTCAATATCAGTAATTAATTTCTGTAGGAAACAAATATCCTGTCTGATTATTAATAATCTCCAAGAGAAAGTTGTAAAACAACTTGAGAAATACGCCATGTTTTATTTATTTTCCTATTTCTATCCTAAAATAATGAGACAAAAGCAGCTTAAGGAATAAAGTTTTTATTCTGACTCATAGTTTGAGGTACAGTCTCTACCGTGGATAGGGAGTAGGACGCGGCAGCTGAAACAGCTGGTCATATGGCATCCATAATCATGAAATAGGAATCAACAAATGTGTGCTAGTGCTTGGCCCATTTTCTCCATCCTACATAGTCCAGTATCCTCTGCACACGAAATGGTCCTAGCACAGATAGGTTTCCTCACATCAGTCAGTGTAACTGAGATCACCTCTCACAGGCATGCCCAGTGGTCTGTCTTCCAGATTGTTCTAGGTTCTTCCAAGCTGACAGTTAAGAGTAAGCATCACACTGTCTCATCAATTTCTTGAAGGACTAGAGTTTGTAAGGGAGTTTTGGCATTATTCCACATTTTATGATTACTATTTAATGATAGTTAATTGTAATGAGATAGGAAACTGAGTTAATATAACATGTAATCAAACTTACAATTTTATTTTCATAGTTATATGATAAACGGAGACCAGCTGTTTCACAGGGGATATTGTTTATCTAATTAAATACTCTAGATTTTTTTTCAAAACTGCATAAGACATAGACAAAATACAGTACTTAAATTTAAAAAGGCCTAATTGTTTCTTCTGTTCAAGGAAATTTTGTGTTGAAGAGCAAAACTTCTTTAATAATCCTACTTTAAACTGCAAACCTTAGTAATGTAACGTTTCATGGTATTAGATAATAATCAGGCAGTGCTTGCTTTCAATGTGGGTCTGGGGACCTGAGATGAGTTTGGCTCTTCTGCATCCATGTACAAGGCCAGGCACAGCAGTCCACATCTGTGAGTCCAGAACTGGGGAAGGAGAGAAAGGATAATCCTTGAAGCTCACTGGAGGGCCATCCTGACCAAACTGGTAAGGTTCAGGTTCAGTGAGAGAGCCTGTGTCACAAAGTATATTCAACAATTCCTACTCTGGACTGCTGGCCTTCATGTTCCCATGGAAATGTGTATGCATACGAACCCATGTTAACTGTAAATGAACAATTAAACATATGTCCTTCATATGAAATATTAATAATTAGGGTTAAACGTGATGGCCAGGTCAAGTATTTGATACAACGGAAAGCAAGAAAGTGCTCCATAGACCAATAACATGGAGGGGATTTCTCAGTTGAGGTTTTCTCTTCCCAAGTGACTCAAGCTATGTCAAGTTGACACCTGAAGCTAACTATGGCATGACTAAGTCCTTTCGGCTAACAAGGAGGAAGAGGCTTCTATATAGGACAACTTCCACCCCGGCGAGCACCTTTCACAATCACACTGACTTCCTCGTCATGCTTGCTCTTTCCTCACGCTCCCGCCTTTAACTCTTGGCAGCCATTAATCTGTTTTCAGGTTGCATAATGTTGTCATGTTCAGAATATCATATAAATGAAACCGTACGAGATGTAACTTTTTTATAACTAAGAGTCTAATGATGGGGCTTAAACATTAGTGGTATAGGTTACTGCTTAAAATAACCTAAACATGGGTTAGTGCTCAAAATAGTCTCTGATTTTCTTCCCCTCCTCTGCTTCTTTCTCTTCCTTTCCTCCTCCCCCTTCCTCCTCCACCGATTTCTCTTCTATAACATACTGGGTGTAGGTGAGAATGAACACTGACTCTTGCCCAAGGAGCATAATTTAAAGCAGGAAGTCTCTATTTCAGCTCACAGTTTCAGAAAGTTTAGTCCCTGGTCCCTTGGCTTTGTGTGCCTGGCCACAACACAATGGTGGCGGGAACATACAATTCTGGAGGAAAGGAGAATTTTTACATCTCGTTGCAGACAGGAAACAACTGCAAAATAGGAACTGGGAGCTGAGTAGAATCCTCTATGATTAGCCTATTGATTTTCCTTTTTCTATTTTCCACCTCCTAATGTTTTTGCAACTTTGCCAAACAGTGCAGTCGGCTGAGTACTGAGAATTAAAGCATATGAGCCTTTGGGTACACTTCATATTCAGTGCACAAGATTCTTAATATAATGTTTATCTTGAAACATGCAACCTACTATTTGTAAATCATGGATGGTTTCTTAGAAGGAGAGAGAATCAAAGCAAGTATTTCTATCCCTTGTCACATATTAAATACCTCAAGTTCTATATCCTTACTGCATCCTCATACATAGAGGTTAGCCAGGACAGACAGTACGAATATTTACATCTTCTCAATTGATTTTTGATGTACCATCACTTGATAGTCATTTAGTGCATGACCTAAATATATGTAGATAAAATATTATTCAGAATGTATTCTAATTAAAATTATATCCAAACTATATACTGCTAATATATACTTACTCTTTCAAAATCATTACTTTTAAAAACAATTTTGCAGCTAGGTAGCTAGGTAGTACATGCCTTTAAGCCCAGCACTCAGGAGGGAGAGGTGGGCAGATCTCTATGAATCAGAGGCCAGCCTGGTCTACTGAGTGAGTTCCAGGATATCCAGAGCTAAAGCAGAGAAACTCTATCTCAAAAAAGTACTTATTGCTGTTATTACTGTATTACTGTAAGTGTAATAGGTAAGGGTGGAGATTTGGTAGGATTATAGAAGTCAGAATACCAGTTTGTGGAGTCTTTCCTTCCACATTTACTTGCATTCTGGGTTGAATTTAGTTAATCTTGTTTGCACAGCAAGTACTTTCTACCCTCTGAACCATCTTGTTGGCCCTGAAATCTATAGATATTTAATTTATGTCTATGAGTTGAAACATGTCTTTTTGTGTGTGTGCTGGGAGTTGAATCCCGGAGTTTGAAGAAGTCATACAAGCCGTCTACCAGTGAGCCCCACACTCTGCCAGAAAAAGTATTTAATGTCACATCACAGGAAATGTGCATTCTTTGATATCAATTTTCTACCATTGTAATCATTTTTATGCTTCTAAGTAGAAAAAGAAATTTTTCAGCCAATCCAAGTATTTTAAAACCTTAAATGTTTAGAAAAATATTGGTTCAAGAATTTTCATTTACAATAAAACACAAAGAAATTGTGGGTAAGATTTGTGTATATTTAGATCATCATTTTGTATGACTAACCATAATTTCTCACAGCACATTTTTTTCCTCCACAGTAATCCAGTGTTTGCCTATTTAACAAAGTAAAGCCTAGAGATTTTGTGTCCCCTAAACTTCTTAGAAGAATTACTTGGCACCAGACTGTGTCTGCTGGCTTTTAGTCTTAATTGCTTTATATTTTATGTGTGAGAAAGCCAAAATGTTAAAACACGCTCCCCTATCATTGTGCTATTAAAAATGAGAAACTTTTATGAATATTTGTCATAAGCATGGCCCTGAAGATAATTATCACAAAGCAAGGTTCAGTGTAAAAATCATAGTGATGATTTTCATAAGAAAATCTTATGACACTGTAAAATGAATATTTTATAAGCCAGCTGATAGACTTTTTGTAATGGTAGCATTCGCCCCTTTGAGGACTTTAGCAGGTCTTATAAGTTGACTTATACAGGAGAAGTAAAGCTGATACCATAGGCATCCAAGTATATATTAATACATCATTCATGTCAGTTTTCTCTACAAAACAATTAAGAGCTGGCCTTTGAAAATAGTCATTTTTGAAATTTGGAAAGAATTTGTTGATATTTTGTAAATGTTTGCTGTCCTGAATATCACTATATTATTATTCTCTTGAACATGCAAAGGGATAAAATATATGTATGAAGAATCCTCTAAAACCTAGTTGACAAATGACATTCTGTTAACCAAATACTCATAGTAACTGAGATCTCAGTGAGACATCTTTTAAAAATGTAGTCTCCATTCTCTGACGTTCAGTATTATTCCACGATTAGATATTTTTCACTTTATCACATTAAACTCTTGGAATGAAGTCATGAGGAAGGAACAGGTGGTTCTACGATAAAAGAGAGAAAAGTGATTGAAAAGTGTTTTCGAGACTTCTAAATATATGTTGTCTATCATTTTTTGGTCCACCAATCCGTCTATACATCCACCCTCCCACTTATGCACCCGTCCTTGTATCAGTCCTTCTGGCTATCAAATCAAGTTATCTAATCCATCTACCTCTCTGTTAATCATACTGCAAGTGTTCATCTCTTAATTTGGTTTCAGTTGGGGCGATGCTCCCTCCTGTTAACAGATAGTATTACAGGGCTTGTTGTAGTTACTGCTTTCCACATCCTTGTACACAGAGAAGAACAAGACATGATTTACCATCGCTACACTTAGTGGCTCCAAATACTGTGGTTTCTCCCATTTGGTCCTGACTTGGCTCTCTCACCAACCGCCTCTCTAATTGCCTCACATTTTGGAACAATTCTTCAGATAAGAGATTGTAAGTATTTACACAGGATGACAGAGGGTTTCACAACACTTAAATGATACAGAATGTTCTTTTCCAGCATTCTATTCAGATGTCGAGCCAGTTGGTGTTAGTGTGGCCTTAATGTTCATTAAGGGCATTTTTTTTCTATGATACTGAAAAGCAACTTTAACTGCCTATCTGATATTTCCAAAGTTGGATATTAAAAATAGTCACAAACCAGGTTTAATTAAAATACTGTATGCATTGGAATAAAGAGATAATATTATTAGCAAAATTAAGTGATGATATTATATAAATTCCTCTAACACATGTTTATGTCTGAAAGCGTGTGCTTTATCAAATGGGTTATAAAAACTAGTGATTTTATTCATTAAACCTTATAACAACTCATTGGAACATTTTAGGATGATGAAATTTTGTTTTCAGCTAAGGAATTACAATTCTCCTGAAGACACCCTAATAATCAAAAATGAACAGAATAGCTACCTGCACTTGTTTTTTGTCTTTTGTTTTGTTTTTGTGCTTTTAAAAGAGTAACAGCATTCTACTGGAATTCAATACTTTGATTGAATTGAATTGTTTTGTTGTTGTTTGTTTTGTTTTGTTTTCTTCTTGTGCCACCAATTCAGAGAGAGAGGAGCTCTGTAACGTGGCATATCATGGCTCAGAGCTAAATGTAATGCCTGTGAGATGACACAAGTCTAGACCAAAATGATGGCTCGCTGCCTCTGTCAGGGAGGGTGTATTCTCATTTTCTGATGTTGGTCTTTAGCTGCAGACATATAGAAGGAGTTTGGGGAACAAACATTGTTCATTTTGTAGAGTGAAGTTTAATGAGAAGAGTGCAAACAGGGCTGTTTGAAAGAATGCTACTGAAAAATACTCTCTTTTTTTAAAAAAATGAATTCAAGGACTTTAAAATGCATGTGAAAATATTTTATTTCCTAGCTTTCTATGAGTATTGCTTAAAAACACATTATATAATTAGAACATAATTTCAATTATACATAATTGAACTTTTAAAACCTTGTTTTGGGAGTGGTAAAGTTTTAAAAAATCTATTTTAAATCATGTCTTTAAGTGGGATCGGTCAATATTTATCATTAATATTAATTTTTAAAAATCATGCTATTAATGTATTAGGTAAATTAACTATAACCTCAGAGTTGTTCATTTGTGTGTTTATGTCTTAGTGATATCAAAGGGTAACAATTTCTTTATTTCTCCTATCTTCGAGCTGACACAGGGCTTCCCAGGCCCTGACAGTTCTGGCAGAAGGTTATATTGGTAGGAGCTTTGTAATGGGAGTATTTCCAGGTACAGACATCCAAGTCAGACAATTCCAGACATTGCTGAAGACAGAGCTTTTCATGGACCTAGTATTTTAAACGTTTATCACAGACATTCTTCAATGCCGTGCAGTGAAAAGTAGTTACTACAAAATTTTAAGACAGACAACAAAAGAAAATTAAAGTATTGTCCCATAATATGCAGCAAGTTTTTTTTTAAATGAGCCAATGAGCTTCTTGCTCTTGTCTCAAATGTAATATAATCAAACCAGCTACCTGTGTTTCAAATGATAAATCCTACATGATGGCCAGGGCCTACTCAGAACTTTAAAAAATTCTATATTGATTGTCCCAATGTAAACATGTATCAAATATTTAAGACCTATCAATATCCTACCTGTGTGTGCCTAAGAAAGAAGATGAGACACAAACACAGAGGCTATATACAGCTGTATACAATGCACAGAGGCTATGTACAACTGTATACAACGCACGTACCCGAAGTGTAGATTTATCATTGAGAAGCAGAAATAAAACTAAGCTCGAAACTGCAAGGTTTTAGTACTGCCCATGCTTTGTAAGTTGTAACTTGTTGGTTGTTAGAATCTCCATTAGGAAGTTAGTGACACTCACTGTTGATGAATGGATGGCCCTGGTGGTGACAAGATGTCGAGTTGGAATAACTAGCCCAGAGGAGACGAAGAATTTAGCTATGCATTGATTTCCAGCTTTGAAGTTACCACCTTTACTCCCTGCGTTGTTCTTGCATTGCCTTGACTCTGACTTAGTGGTTACTGCTTAATCCACCCCCATCCCCCTACTGGAATAGTTTAGCTGTAATAAGAAGCCTGCTTTTCTTTTCTTCCCTTTATGCCTTTCTCTACTCTGAGCAATTTTGCTCTATTCTTTAACCTTTCCTTTTGACTCAAGATGAAGTCCTATGGCTTTGCCTTTAAAGCAATATATAAAATGTCTTGTTTCTCACTTGAAAGAGAGGGCAGCTCCCTTCTACATTGTGTGATTTCCCTTTTAAACAATGCCGTAGCAATGTAAACTTAGATCTAAAATGTTGGTGGAAAAATTGATTTAAGTACTTTAAAATTAATGGTTCATTAACGCTTCCCTCTATTCTGGTTGACCCATATTGGTTGTAAAGCCCTGTATAGCACGTGGCTTGCTAAGATTAAAGTTTGTTATAAAGACAGAACACTAAAAGTTTTGGAAACTATTTTAAACAGTTAACAACATTCCTAAGCTTCTTAGTCACATACCATTTAAAGAATGAATAATTATCATATAGGTGAAAATATAAGATGATATAAATATATAAATATATATGTATATATGATATATATTTTTTTCCCTCAGTACGGGGCAGGCTGAAAAGTGTTACAATATGAACTGCAATGTTGACAGATGAGCTGAACCCCACAAGGAGGTCTGCAACCATTATTCCACTCTAAGAATTACTTTCTTATATCAACGAACTCCAAGAGAACATGCATTGTGAAACTCGGCAGTCGGTGATTTATATAGGAAGGGTTCTCACTTGTCCTGAGAAAATGGGTATCTAAGGAGAATTTGTGGGCTGAGGGTGAGGCTTAGCTGATAGAGCACTCGCCCAGTTGGCACAACTCACTGGGTTCAGTCCACAGCAAAGTTTTCAATATGGCGGCTTGGGCCTGTAGTGCCAGGAGTTGGGAGGTGGAGGCAGGGAACCAGAAGTTGAAAGTTGTTCTTCACTACATAATGAGCTCCAGGAAAGCCTGGAACATCTGAGATATAATGTGAATTTATGTTTCTTTAAAGATATTTTTACCTCCGTGCCATGTACGTTTTAGTTTCTTTCAAAGTTAATAAGCAAGAGAAAGAGGATTACCATCCTTCCAAGTGAGCGAGTGAGGGGTATCTATGTCTACAGACCCTTGTGTTTTTCACATTTGTAGTCTTAGCTGATCACTGAGACTCAGGTTTGTTATGTTCTGTTGTCTTGCAAGGCACAGATGTTATGTTGTAAATTGTTCACTGTATTTTTAACATTTTGTAAAAGAAAATCTCTAGACATAGGACAGAGGAAAAATATGCCACTGTATATTTTATCTCATGACGACAAATTAAAAACATTAAAAATGAACAATAGTTACACATTAGCAAATGCCTTTCACACAGTAGAGAAAATGTAACAACGTCTTGGTGCTGAGAATGTGTACAATCTGTACACATATATTAGGTTTAGGTCAACTACTTACCGTACTATGCAACTTTAAAGGAGACACTGTACATATGGATATGCACACATTCTGCATGCGGATGGCTATTTTTTAAAGCAGCACACATTTAAATAAATGTGTGAATCTTATACAATCTCAAAATAAACTTTATTAGTATAACTAGCTTGTTGAATCTTTTGGTTTATGGTCAAGTTATCCCTTTAGTGTGTGTGTGTGTGTGTGTGTGTGTGTGTGTGTGTGTGTGTGTCTGTCTGTCTGTCTGTCTGTCTGTCTGTCTGTCCGCATATTTGGTATATACACTGGGAAAGAGGCTGTGACTTCCTCTGTCTGGAAGTTATAGGCTGGCTCTGGGGCTGCCTTACTCTCTTTAGCTTTGATTGGTCTCCAGTTGGCTATGCCTTTCAGCTCTTAAGCTCTCCTCTCCTCTGTCCCCAAAGCTTCTTTGTCTAGTATTTAGGGACCTATAAGCGAACACTTAGCCAGAGTGCTCCTTGCTTACATGACACCATCTGAGAATTATTTTGTGACATGAAGAATCACTTCCCAGTGAGCCTGTTTTCATGCTACATGGGCTTCCCAGGCTGTAGCGTGCTGTGATCTGGATAAGAAACCAGAAATCCCACCTCCAAGCCACCTTTGATATTTGAAAATCCTGAAGAAAAGTCTATAAGATTATTTTTTTAAAAAAAACAACAATGCATTTATAAAAGCAAAACGGTGAATACTTGACAATGAAATTATAAGGAACTAGGACCATAGAGATGAAGTTCAATGAGAGGAGAAAAGCCCTATGTCCTGATGAATATGTACAATTTGCAGGAATTCCTTAACTCATACTAATTTGTTATAGAGCCTATGACAAATAGGTCATGATCTTTGCTTCTGAGTGGGGGGAAAAGTAGTATTTGAGGAATTTATTTCTCTCCTTTCTCCTTTATCTCCACATTTATACAACTGTGCTTACTTATAAGGATATTATGGAGAGGGAGTGTAAATACTTGCATTTAGTGTAATTTATTCCACCATCAATTTTAGAAGAGAGAGACATCACGGTTCAGGCTAGTGCTTGAACAGAGACCCGAGGGAAGTCAAGAGAAAATCAAGCAGTGAGGTGACTTAGAGAACATTTAATATTCTTCTAGCTCCCTGATAATAAAACTAGCAACCTAAGAATTTATGTAATTATAATATTTTCATTAAATTGTGCATTTGGAAATGTTTTGATATATATATATATATGTAGATCAAAATTAACGTGCATAATATTTATGAGAAGTGTTCCCGCACAGATTATCTAATTTAAGCCCTGTATGAAATTGAACCCCAAACTCACTGGTGAAACACTGGAAGGGGAAAGCTTGCAGGTAAAGGGGAGGACTTGGTTGAAATGTTAAATTATTCATGTCATAAAGTAGCATATTAATTCTGTGTTGGTTCCAATGGAAATTAACTTTGTTTACTGTATTTCAACAGTATTTTGGGGTGGGAAATTGAGGAAGATCGCTTGTAGAATAGTTTCTCGCTTTAAGAGAATGAAGTTTGTTTAATTCACTAAAATGTGACTCGGACTCACTTGATTTGAAAAAAAACTAGTCTTGTCCATTGTAGACTAGTAATTTTTATGCAGAGATCAACGTCTTCTGATGTGGCACTGTGGTTACTCTGGTGTTTCTTTTATGAGACCTTCCATGAAAGGATTGACCATGCACCTCTTTGTCCTTCCATTTTCTAATGCTTGTTTTAAAATTTAATTTTATGTTTTTTACTAGTTACTGTTCATCCTGCTCCTCACTGACTCCTCTCGTTCAACCCCTTCCACAATCCTCCCCCCTCCCCCCCACCCCTCCCCCTCCCCTTCTCCTCTGAGCAGATGGAGGCCCCCTGCATAACACACACACACACACACACACACACACACACACCCGCCATCCCTGCATTTCAGGTCTCTGTAAGGCTTGGTGCTTCTTCTCCCACTGAGGTCAGACAAGACAGCCAGCTACATGCAGTTTTAAAGGTGAAGATTTATTTTTTTTTAAAAAAGGACACATTGTAAAGCTTACTGTGATCAATCTCGGGCAGCAGGCAAGTATGGAGTATTTCAGTTCAGGTTGTCTAGGACAATCCGAGGGTGGTGTTCCCTCCTCTCTAAGCTGCTGGGGTGTAAGTCCCAGTTTAGTTTACAGAGCCTTACAGCAGTTTAAACGGCAAGATTCCTTGAGCTCTATTTACAGCTGTATCTTGTACTTGGTCGATACTTTGAAAACACGTACTCTGAATGCAAATCTAATGAAGATTCCCAAAGATAAAAATTTAAGGTATTCTTAATGCCGAAACAGCATTTTCATAATGAATTTCCCCCTCCCCCTGTTTTTGGTACACTTATAAGTTGAATTAACAAGTGCTTATACTTCCGTGGTTTCAGAGATTAATTTTATTTGTATAACTTACCCAGTGTGTCTAAAGCATCCTGATAACATTCGGTTGGAGATAATCCACCATAGTCCCAACGTAGAGATCAGGAGTGAAAAAAAAGTCTATAAATGGCTTTTTCATTCATTCTACCAATTTTCTTCAACCCTCTAATAAGGTCAATGACCGCTCTATACAATTGAGAGGTGTCCTTTAACAATACATACGGGGAGACCTAAGTAAGTGAGTTGGGGAGCACTTTGGATTTGCCTCTAGAACTGCAAAGTCGCCGAAAAGATCGTTATCAGTCAGACTGTGAGATGTAGTATGAGGCAACTCCTGTCAAGCCCTGGTGAAAGGAGCAAAGGACCTGAGAGCTGACGAGAGGGCTCCACACCTCAACCTCTCAGCGGCGATGGCCTGTTCAGACGCCGCTGTCTTCATTTCAGTTCGTACTAAATTTTATGGTTCCAAAAGTGAATACTTATGTGAGACAAAACAAAGACCTGGAGCTGAAGTCTGCATGCCCAGTCTGACTCCAGCTTTAGTGCAAGCTAGTGTGAATTCTACAAGTCTGTCAAATTCTTTTAATAGGTGTTAGCATGTTTCCCATGGTGAATGGCGCAGACAAGCATTCCTTTCAGAGATGACAAGAAGGCTGGTGCTGCTAGCCAATCGGTGCCTGACTTGAGCACATCCATGGATTAAAACTCAACCCCTTGTTTGTATTTGCATGTTGGAAGTTATGAAGTTTTCCTATTTTTTTTTCCATCTGGTCCATGTTAAACTGGTCCATTAGAGTTTGTTTCTGGTCTCCTGGTCATACCTCACATCTGTTTTCTGTAACGAGAGACACTCTGAGGTTCGCGATTATGCTGTAGCGTGTTACCATGCTCGATGCTATAGAGCGCGGAGAACCACTGTATGGGGGATGCTCTATTTGGTGTGGTTCACTTTAGACAGACTCTTTGGAAGTTCTAAAGTTCTTAGGTTCAATTAAACTTCATTCCATACAAATACCATTGTCTTCAATTTTTCCAGCGGAAAAGAATAAAAGCCCCTAATTTCCTGTGTTTTCTTAAGTTCAAGAAACCCTTTCAGAAGCCAAATTTCAATTTCTTGAAATAAAAAAATCTATTATCTGTTTGGCATACAGAGTCCATACATTACAGAGCACTTTGGTGTTCAGCAGCCGGGCTTTCAGCTTGTTTTAAAACTGTTCTTTAACGATAAGATATGAGTTTTTCATGCTAATAATAAAATTGACTATGCAATACGATAATATTTGTTTCTGATCCCATATACAAAATGAGAGCTTAGCTTATTTATTTGACTGAAATGCAGGAGTGCAAGCGCCTCCCGGTTTGTGTTGTGTGGAGCAGAACTTACTTTGGCTGTCACTTTCCTAACCTTTAAAGAGCCTTAAATAGTACATATGAAAAACACATTCACAGCAGCTTCCCCCTGGGGATTTTTTCTTTGGTTTAAGAAAATTTTATTAAAAATCGGCATTGCAAATAACATTTTTCATAACTATATGTAGACCTGTTAAAATTTTTATTAAAACCGGAGTTCGGCCTGTTCTTCTTCATCATTCCAGCAGATATTAAAGCGCGCAGCAGCTGTAGAAAATAGAGAAAGGGATTTTCACAGGGATTTGAGTCTCCCTGTCTCCATGCCTTCGGTGATCATATTATCATAACTATCACACATAACAAAGCTCTAAATCTAATTCAGATAAAGTAGTCAGGACTCTGAAATACAAAAATCCAAACATATGCCGTAACATTTTTTTCCCTCCCCGTGCTGGCTCCTTTAACATGGATTTTGTAAACTTGGAGAGGCGTTCAAGAGATTTTGTGTATGAACACAAACTAAACAACATCGTTAGCCATACGTTTGACAGAGATTTAATTAGAGGTGTTTTCGACCGTCCAAGGAGCTCCGTCAGAAAGACCATCCTGCATGCACCACTAGCAAATTACGATCAAACCTCGAAAGGTTAATAAGAATGAAACTAGACGCTTGTTTTTGAAGCAGCCTGTGTGAATCACTAACTCAACAGTCTGAGTCATTTCTCAAGAGAGCACCGTCCATTAAATGCAGTGGTGAAAAGGGTAAGTGTGAGCACACGATTCTTTTTGTGAAGTAAGGAAGCTAAGAAATGAGGGCCATAAAGTTGCAAATGGGCTGAACCCCACGTAAAAATGACACGAAAGGACTTATAATGAGCTTTTCTTCACATACATAGGGATGAGTTTGTACTTTGATGTCTCCGTGCAGGGTGTCCTTGTGCTTTGGACAGTTTGTAAAACTTATCAGAATTTCCACCCCCTTGGCAGATGAGCTGCTGCGTGTATATATTTATTGTAAGAGTGCCTTCTACTGGTCACACCTCATTTATGATGTGAACCTATTGTATAGCAATGAAAATGTATTTATCCTAAACTGTCTTTGGGTACGTCTGTTGACTCGGCAAAAAAGATTTCGGCGAATCAAAACATTAAGGCGTAAAAATATGGTGTGCTGGGGACTGACGTGTTTTATTTCTGTCTTACTTTATTGGAAACCAAATCTTTGGAAAAGTTTCTTCCAGAGACAAAGTATTTTCTATACAATGCAACTTAAAATATAGACTATTCCCACCTGTTTATTTTTACTGTTTTTTATTTTGAAATTGATCTGGCTGCCAGTGTTTTAGCTTTGCAGTTACACTGTGTCTAATTAAGATGTGTGAAATGCTTACATTTTATTAATCTCTATAAAATTTGAGAATCATGAAATTTACTTGTAAATTGAGAAACAGAGGCATTTAAGATACAGGGAAACCACCTTAAAATATTTAACAATGTTGCATGCAGTCGTAAAGCTTCTTTTAAATACGAAGACACAAAACGATAGCTGTTTTATTTTTCTGGAAAAGAATAAAAAAAGAAGAAATCATAAAGCCATAAAGAAAAGGTGTGATTTTCAGCAAAATATTGTATAGTTTGTAACATTAAGTATATAACTCATCCTCAGTGTGTAACTCCAACAAAATGTTTTTATGAACCCCATATTGTTTCTGCTTTAATTTTAAATACTATTTAACAAAGAGTAGATGATTATACAGTACTAATTTTGCTGTCAAATGCTCCAATTAGTTTTATATAGATCTGATTTACATTGAATATGTTATCTTGTAGTATTAACTTTCATAGGAAATTTTAAACATGGACATTTGATGATCTACAATCAAATTAAAATCTATACTATAAAAGTATTTTATTTTTGCATGTCATTAAGTCCTGCTTTTATTGCCCGAAGCGACATCTTAAAGGATCTTTATTACAAACTAATTAGAACCCAAATGTCTGATAAAATTCATTATATTCAATTAGAAAGAATGATTGTAATGGGGCCATTTTGTTTATGTTACCAATGATGTCAATCAGAAGGAGGCCTAAATGTTTGCTATGACAGATTCTTGCTCACGACTAACTCATCAGTGTTATCTAACCAGGACACCTTCCCAAGAAATATTTTCCATCAGCACTAGACTATCAGAGTCCAGAGGGGAGAAATCACCCTAGTACAGCAGTTAACGAACAAAATATCAAAGTCTTGTTTCTTCCACACCTGTTCTCAGTCAAAAGCAAAGAAGTGATCATTTATCCTAAAGGTTTCCTTCGAACAATCGTCTCTTTCCGGAGTGAATTATCATCATGTCTTAACATACATGGAGAAAAGGAACAATTAGAAACACATGTGAGACATTTTCAAAAGTCTTTTGGTAAGATTTTAATGGATATGAGCAAGAATCTTTTTAATGGTTAAAAAGATCATCTGAAACCTCTCAAGGTGAAGGGCATAATTTCTGGGTTGTAGAGCTTTATGGGAAGAATTCCCTCAATTTTTATATCTTTTATATTTGCACTGTTTACCACTTGTTACTCATAAAAAGCAATAGAGCTACCCTCCGACAGACTTGCTTATTTTGAATATATATACATATATATGTATATGTGTGTGTGTGTGTGTGTGTGTGTGTGTGTGATTGTTATTTGTGACTCAGATGTGACTATTTCCACATTATATGTGTGCATTTGCACTCGCACGGATGCCTCTATGAATAATGAACTGTGGAGATGTGTGCACAAGGACATAGAAAGAGACAATGCATGGCAGTGGGCAGTTCCTGCACGTTCATTTCTATGAGTTAGGTGTGACTGCATAATTCATGAATGGCAGAGAAAAGTCACAAGTGTGAATTGCATAGGGACAACTTAATATACCATCAACGGTGTCAAAACCATTCTGGTTAAAGAGTATCTTTAAACATCGTGCGTGGTTTGTAGTTAATTCATTGGGTATGGCCCAATCAAATTATTAAAAAATTAAAACATATGGCAAAAAACCAGTCATGCCTTAAAGCCCAGAATATTTATCTTCAGTACATTCTCTTTTCTCTCAAATTTGCCAGCAGACCCTGTTTTCTTATCTTTGGGTTGTTATTTTTATGAATGGAATTGCTGTGAAAAAAGTTGTGTAATGTTTGATGCTATTTTGTGGCATTAATTTAGTTGCTGTCACATTTGTTGGAGACAGACAGATCATAGGATTCCTGTTCGGCACCTACATTGGAGCCTGTGTTTTATCGAATATAGAACAGTTGCCTTTGGCTGGAACTCCAGCCTTCTCAGTGCTTTCTACACTAATGTAACAGCCTTAATTCTCTATGCATTTATTTTTCTTGGTTGGCAGATTTAAATCATGGAACCAGGCAATTAAATATTCATGGAGAAATGCTTTCTAGCATTATTTAAAAGATGTAGATAGACGATGTAGCTAAAGGGATCCGGGAGCAGAGCATTGGATTCACAAATATAAACAATTTCGAATACAAAGCTGTGTTGTCCATCATTTTCCATGCAACATTGCTACAGGACATGGTTGTATGCAGATGCACACGCGTCCACACATAACAGCTAACTGCCAAGCCCATGGACTCATTGCTAGACATAACATTATCCTTGACAGTTAACAGTTTTCATCGTGACCGAGTTGATTTTAACCTCATGGTTAGTAATTAAGCCTCAGTGTGCGGGGAGAATCCAGTGCCCTGCTCCATTAGCTTCTTGGCTGAACGGCTCATGAACGCAGATGCGCTTAGCTGTTCCCCTCAGTGTCTCTGCTCCTCCTGCCTGCACTCTGTCCTGTGCAGCCGAGAAGCAGCCATGAGCACTTGTGTCCAGCCACCTATTTGAAATTGCTCTTTCAAAGACAAAAAGCACCGTGTTTATATGGAATTTCGGTGAGGATCGGTTTTCTGAGAAACGCAATACTTCGTGAAAGAATTATTTCCTCATGTAGGCAAAAAAAAAAATGTACTTGAGATGAAAATCCGTATTAGCATGCAGTATATAATTGTGAAATGTAGTCATTTAAAGTATTACAAGAAGAAGATTGTTTAAAGGCAATGAACACAGTTCTGTTTTTTTAATAATATGGAGCCCAGATTTCTGTCTGTCATTAAATTGCCTACAATTTGTGAGCATCCTTTTCTCTTTCTATTAACCGGAACAGACTAATTGCACATTTTGGAACAGTTGCTGGAGATTCCACCATCAATATTATTGTAATCATTCTTGGGTACCAGGCAGGTAGTTAACAACTTGGTTCAGGTTGTCTAGGACAGCGAGAATGTTGTCATGTCACATATCCAAGTTGCCGGGATGAAATCAGTTGTGACAAAGCAGAGAAGATTAAATTTGTAACAGATACAATACCTTTGAAGTGCGAGCTTATGATTACACAGTGGCATTATAAGTCTTGCTGCACTGGTTAAGCAGTTAGAAAGAATGTTGGCTATTAGCAGTTGAAATTTGTAAAATGGGATTTTATTGTTTTTAAACAACCATGGCAGCATCTTGCGTTATCTTAACACAATATTTTTATTGTCAAGCATTAGGGTTTGTTTTATGCATTTTTAATAGATAAATTATATTAGTCCCCATGTTATAAAATAGAGGAGTAAAAAGAAATATTTGTAAGGGCGAATTTAATATATATTTGGAACTTTGCTAATTTCTAGAAAACCAAATGGAGAAACTTCATTTTTTTTCCAAAACAATAATTTGAGTTTTCTATAACAAAATACTTCATACTTTATAAAGAAATAGATATAAGGTCACATAGGCTGTTTAATACCATAAAGCTGAAAACTGCCTCTCATAGCCTTGAAAGCAAAGAGTTAACAATACACAAAGCAATTATGCTTTGTTACTAAATCTGGTGGCATCGAAATTTCCTGCCTTAGCACATGTCAGAAAGAGTCCAGCTCCTAAAAACAATGTCTAGAGGTCTTGAGGTATGCAATAAACTTCTCCTTGATGGGGACTGTGATCCCCACAAATATTTTATTAGACAAGCATCCAAGGTCTGAACGTACAAATTTGAATACCGGAATTTTATGTCCTATTAAACTTGCGTAATACTACTTTGTTTAATGACTACATAGACTTCAAGGGTTAACTCTGTGCGAGGGTCAGGTTTTATATGTTTATATTTTCTTAGCCTTGGTCAGGAGAAGTGGCTTTGCTCGCCCTTCTGCGGTGTGGGAGTGGTAGGGTTTCACTTCGTTTGAAAACCTAGCACATCCCAAGAGGTTGCCTTGGTGTACGTTTCCCTCTCTCTCTGTATTAAATCGCTCATTGTCGCGAAGTGCCTACTGCTGCACAGCTTTGAAAAGAACTTCTAAGAGGTTGGAAAAGCTTCTGTAGGAAAGGATTTTCCCCTTCTGTGGACAGAGTACAGTTTGCAGCTGTTTGACTCGGGACACTGAGACGGATCTGGTTGTATACAGTAGAGTGGGAGCGGTGGATGCAGCTGGAAGGGAGGTTATAAATTTTAAAAGCAATGCAGATTCTTGCCATTAATTGGCTGCTAATAAAAGCAAACTCAATGGCTTCTAACGGTGGGAGTCTGTGACTCTGTATCTGATATCAGGAATTCATACACATTACACAGTTTTAAGGATTCAGACCACGACTAATTGAAATATGAGGCATACTGATCAAATTTAGCATTACCAGCATGCACTATGGTTTGGGACTGTATGGCGACAAGGTAGCATTTATTACTTATTCTCCATAACACTGCTTGATTGAAATATCTAGCGCTGTTGTCAGCAGAGGCCCAGCTGGGCTTTAGTACAGCTAATTAAGTCATTAAAACAGAGGTCAGGCAGTCTAATTCTTGCATATTAAAGTACAAAAAGTCTTTTATTATATTTTTTAATAAGTTAAGATTTGAATTTTTAAAGAAATTTCTTTTTAATAATAAATGCATTTACCGGTTTATTTATTGAAGTCTTAATTTAAATATATAGAGGTAAGAAGAGATGATCTTGTCAATACACAATTTCCAAAGCAGTTTATATGCCTGCGTGCTTTAGGAAGAACATGGTACGTGTGATTTTTGGAACTTATTCAATAAAATAAACACTGATGCAAGGTTTGGATACACTCTGCTGATTATTTCTGTGTGGTTGTCTGTCTTAGGGAAAAATCTCCAAGAAGCCTTCTGACGGGGCACATGATGCTTCTGGCTGGTCAAAGGAAATACCAGACTATGACATTTCTTCACTGAGGAATTTAGGGGTAAAGATCTGAGCTCATAATTGTTTACTTCTTTATAACTCACCTAATGACGTCTTCAGAACATTTTTATGTCCTCCCTTTGAGAAAACACGCGAACTAGTCTTTGCCAAGTGTGTCAGCAGATTCGGAAATATCCATGTATTTGGGAGGATATTGGCTAACATCAGGACTGTCTGTTTTTTAAAAGTGAGAGCCTTACTGGCTTCTCAAGAACATGGCTTATAGTATATGGTAAGAAAGCTGTCATACATTATTTTTCTTATGTTAATATGCACAAAGAGTTTAATTACATTTGGTCAAGAAAAACTTGTGAGGTAAACGCCAAACATTCCAGAAATGGTTATCCAACAACAACAACAAAAAAACCTTAGATATATAATAACAGTTTTCTTCATAATTTAGAGAACAGTTTGCAGCTTTTTTTCTCTGTTTGCTTTTTACTTTTCAGTGTTATTTCTTAGTCACAGTCTTCAGAGGTAAGTTAGGAGGAACAACAGGCTCATGTTTGTGTGTTTTCTAACTATATCTGAACAGACCTGGAAAATGTGGGGATCAAAGTGTGTATACACTGGCAATAAAGTGAATTTCTGAGTGTTCCTCATTTGCCTCCTTTTGCACATATCAACCAAATGGGGGCAATTAGAAGATACTCCCTTCTATAATGTTTACTGTCTTATTAAGGAGGTTGAAATCAAGTTAAGTACAAAGAGAAGAACAATTGGAGAAGCTTTAAAAAAAGTGGGCAAAACGATACAACACAGTTCAAGTTACAAACGCTGTCTTAGTTAGAAGGGGTCTGAAATATCAAATGAGGTCTGCTTTAGAAAAATCCTAGGGCAGAACTGTGGAGAGATACAGTCCTATTGCAGATTTCATATCTGCCAGGGATCTGCTTTCAGCGTGCGATTGACATAGAACAACTGTTCCTAATTTTTACATTTTTATTAGAGTAGAGCGCAAAGATCTAAGTAAGCTCTGCTATTTTGGAAAGAATGATACGTTTTCAAGTACAATGTGCACTGACATAGGGCACTATGACAACAGCTTTTCAGGGCTTGAAAAAATTCAGACTCTTCGTTCAGCTAGCTAGCTGTTCTCTAGCCCTTGGTGATTAAAACCTTTGGGATGGAAAATTGCGGGATAATAAGTGGGAAGTTTATGCCAAGTTGTAGATGTGTTTGTTAATGTACTTAGTTCTGGTGGAGTTGTTATTGTTACCTATAGAGAAGCAAACCCAGTGCCTCAGAGGCTGTCTACTGGGTTGCCTGTTGTGTGATGTTGACATTAGACTCTATATATGTATAAGTAAATTCATGCAAACATGACCTCTCCAAGCTGGGTCCGGAGACAGGGTTGTGATATGTTTTGTGAAATCATCTTCAGTCCATATCCATTTCTTTATTTTTTGTAGAAAAGAGTAAAACCAGACCTTACTGGCAATCACACTAATAAACACCAGAATGGTTTATTTAAGGTGCGAGAAGCTGACACCAGAAACTATCTTTTTGCTTTCAAAAATCATTGTTTCATTCTCTTATAAATGTACATTTTTTCATAGTAGGCACTGTTGCTAATAATACATCTTTCACAGATATTTGCAAGGCATTCATTTAGATACATAATTAAGACCAAAGAATGTTCACAGTCTTGCGATGGCTTATGCTCTGCTGTTCACGACATCTGTATGTTCAGAATGACAGGCACACCTCCTGTCACTTATTCAGATGGGCTTTCTCACCTCTCTACCAGTCTGTGTAAAATAGTCACTCTGAGCGCCTCTCTCCCAGGCTCCCACTTCCTGGACATCAGCTAAGCTTCACATGAGCGGAGGACTCAACATCACCAATCCTCACGGGGAAGTTGAATAGAATAAAGATTTTTACCTATCTCTAAAACCTTCTCCAAGCTTTATTGCCAAATCATTTAAAACTGGACTCAAATATCAGATAAACATCTCTTTCAGAAAGAGAAAAAAAGCCATTTTTTTGTTTTATGTTTAAAAGCATGCTTTTTTTTTTACAGTATTTAAAATAAGGGCTTCATTTTTACAGAGATCAGAAAGTTTCTTAGCTTACACTTATTCGAAGGAGCATCGGTATGGAATATGACTGAAGACCTAAAGTCTGGTCTCAAAAGAATTCCAGCTCAATTTTAAAATCAGAAGTTATGGAAGGTTTTGGGGTAAGCCAGAGAATCCCTGGGCACCTGTCCAAAATGAACCTCTAAGTCTTTTGAAGTCTACCCATCACTAATATACACAGTGCAGTCTAATCCAGCTGTCTGCCTGCTTTCCTGTCTCCCTTTCTCTTTCTTCATTCTGTCCTGAGGTACCAATAGCTCTAGACTAGGGAAAACGTTTAGGAGAGTGAAGTTTGGTTTGCTTCTTGGAAGTGTTCCCACCCACAGACCCTAGGGCTCTGTTTGGTGATGAGAGTGGGCAAGCAGGTAAGGCTTGAGCCCTTTGTCTCCCCTGGTAACCTACTTTCACACAGTACCAATGCTCACCTAACTTTCCAATTGCAGAGGATTTTATTTGTTGGGACAATCATATATATGCAGGATCTGTTTTCTATTTCAAGAAAGTCATTATTTAAATAGCAGAAGTACAATTTTATAAAATCAAACTAATTAACACTTTCCAGAGCCATAAGGCATTACATTACATAGTATCAAAGTTATAAAGCTTTTCCGTATAGTCAATGGAATTTTAATTTCTTTCAGAGCTACGTTTCATAGTTTGGTTAGTAACTTTACTATCAGACTGCATATTTATTAACAGTTCCTTTGTTTAAAATAAAATAATGTTTGTCAAGGGGGTATATTTTACTAAGAAAAAATATTAAAATTAAAGCAAGGCAGAATGTGAACACAGCCTTTAAGCAATCTTTGTGAAATACATATCAAATTGTGACTGGAAGATATTTCAATTAAGCAAAATACTTAAACTAGCATGTCGTTTTGGTTTCTCTTTTCTTGGTCAGCCTCTGCTGAGAAATGAATATTCACTTTTTCTTTATCCATTCTATGAAACTGCTCCTGAAGCGGAAATTCTTCAAATATTTCTAAGCCTATCTTCCAAAAAAACAGTAGCAGAGTCAACGTGAAGAATTGTATGCTGTTATCACAAAGTCCCACACAAGTTAA